>NW_009935558.1:10251-17081 GCF_000696875.1 Nestor notabilis | reverse complement strand
AGCAGGAAGGGATCACAGGGATAAATCTAGTCCCATAAAGTACACTTGCTGTCTTGTACCAAGCCAGTGATTATCCAGCGTGGCTTTGCCCCGTGTTTTCACACCATTTGCAGTAGAAAACTGGAGCCAAAGCAGAGCATTTTAAGGTGTACTTAGGCTGTTAGTAAGTTATGCTGAGCTGTGTAGTAGAAGATTCCCTGGTGGCTTCTGGTACTGTTTGTATTTCATTAGCTTTTTGCTTATTTCCTTTAACATAACTCTATATGCGTGCAAATTCACACCTAGAACACACAAACTTTAAATTTAATGCTTTAAACCAAATCTGAATAATAAGGTAGTGTTTACTAGAAGCAGGAGGAGGCTGAGTGTTTTACAGACCTGATCAAGCAGAACATCATCTATGGGATGTTTCAGGACAGAATGGCCCTGTCCTGCTTGAGCTGACCATCTGAGAAAGCTTATCCCACAGTCACAGGGAGGAATATCACTAGAGCTGTCAGACTTTGACGGGCAATGGTAGGGTGAGGGGACTAAGTGGAGGGTTCACCTATCTTTTTCTGCATGAACAGAAAGAAATGTCAGAGAGAACAGATTATTTTTCATGTCTCTTGCAAACTGAGGAGAGGAGACAGCAGTAGTGATTTCCCAAAAATCAAGCACTGATTTTTCTGATTTTTTTAAATTATATGTATATTCAGATTCTCTAGATTTTTAGCTAAAGCTGTTTTATAGATTGCATTTACTTTGCCTTGTAGAGTTGGTTTTTGACCTCAAGGATGTTAAAAACTGCCTGGTATTTAGCACAACTCATTGATTGCAGTGCTGATTTACAGAGAGACAGATTTAACAGAGCAGTGCATCCATGATATTTTTTTGGAGAGGGTATGAAACCAAAACAGCAGTGTGACACCAAAAGGATCAATGACTTCATCCTCTCCTTGCAGTCCAGTGGTGAATGACTTTCTTCTTCTATGGCATGCTTATACTACCCAGTGCAAACATGGCTAGAGCTTGATGGGAATTTGTCAACAGTAAAAGCATTCCATTAGTAATAGACTTTTAAGTGGTTTTATTTTAACAAAGAGGTCCAGAATGTATGCTACTAAAATACAGAGGTTAAGTGCCCGTATATATATGATTTCTTGATGGCTTAGCCAATAGCAGAAGCTGTCACAGGAATCTGACAGCTTGTAGACTAGGGATTAGTGTTTTTCTGCTTTACTCTGCTTTTAGAAATGTTTAGTTTCCAGGCAACTCTGAAGCTTTTAGAAGCAGTATTAGGGAAGCTGTATCTAAAAATACAGCTGCCCTAATAGAACAGAAGGCATCTCTCTGTACTTGTGGGCCAAAAAAGCAGTATCATGCATCTTTTTGCCCTTTCTGTGAGCTATGCTGCTATTGTAATGGTAAGGACAAGAGAAGGGAAGGGACACTGAGCAGCAGCGTAAGGTAGGATGAACATGGAACAAGCATCAGGGAGAGAAACAGAATACTCTTGTTTTAGGCCCACCCACCAGTCAAGACCTAGGATGAGGAATGCACTCCTGCTTAAGTCACAGGATTACAGATGAAGTTCATACCTCTGTTCTGATCTGACCTCATACTGTTATTACAAATGAGCAACAAATCTTGCTGCAGCTCCTTTATCGCTCTTTTGTCATTCCAGCTGTCACTGAGGACAGATAAGGTTTGGTTTTTGCAGTATAGTACAAGGTGCATCTCTCCTCTTTTATGCTGTATTTTTAGGTAAATGTGACATAGGTGAAGGGCTTATGTCTTACGTTGTTGGCAATATTTGGATATTGGGTGAGGTTTTTTTCCCCTTCAACGCTAAATATTCAGAAAGCAGCAAGGTTGGGTGACGTGGCATATGTGAGGGGATCATTGACTGCTTCCCCTCCCTCCCACCCAGGAGCCTGACAGGTCCTGCTCCCAATCTTTCAAATTTAAGATAAGAACAGCATTATCCCTTTCCTCAAGGGTGCTACATAGGGCTCCAGTCCCACCAGATCACCATTTGTTACCCTGCTGTGGAGTGTTTCACTGTAAGTCAGTGAATGCCAAAATATCAGAGCCTGGCAACTTCTACAGAATAACACCTGTAAAGTAAGAGAGGGTCATGTCCCCTCAGGTTTAGGGGAAGAAATTTATCATGTGTCTTACAGAAACCTGGAGTATTACTGTTTCAGTTGAGCTCTGCCAGGCAGAGGAAACTATCTCCATCTCTTTTCTTTTGCCAAAGGGAAAATGTTTGTAGAGTAAATAGAAACACATTTTGAAGGCAGGTATGTTTGCATGTGGGGAACAATGGAAAACATCAATTTTGGTTTAATCCCAACAGAGTCTTTATATTTTTAATAGCAATATTTAGCTTTGCTGCCAAGATGCAAGAAGTGGAAGTTAGGGATCTGTATCCATTCAGTCTCAAATTACATACGAGAAAACCACATTAATGCTAATAGCAACTCTGAGCCTCCATAGGTTTTTATATGCTGCTGCTTGGTATTGGGCAGGAGGAGAACATGCTTTCAGGGCAGCTGCAGAGGGAGGAGACTGCTTGCTTCCCAAGTTCTGTAAAAGCATGAATGAGAATTGCAGCCAGCATGGAGAAGGGAACAGATTTTGTCCATGCTGTAGAGGCTTCAAAAAAAAAAAAAGAAAAGACAAAAACAGTGTGTCCTAGATCTGTGAGGATCTGGAGGAGTCAGCGATAGCCTAAAGGCTTTGCAATTGATGGGATTAAGGAAGAGTAGTACTTGGGGAAGTTTTATTCAAACACGTAATACATTTTGGCAGGCTTCTAAAATAACATGATACCTTTCCAAGCTCAAGCTGAGTTGAATATGATTGAAAGTGTGATAAATCTTCTGGAGTGTCCTAAGATTTCCTATGCTTACGTTGCAAGTAGGGTGTTAAGGAGCAGGAGTGCAAGCAAGGAGTTCCTGCTGTATGGCAGCAGGGTAACTTCAGGTATTGTTTTCAGGTCAACAGACAGTCAACTGAAGCTCTGGAACGTAGGGAAACCTCACTGCTTGCGCTCCTTCAAGGGTCACATCAACGAGAAGAATTTTGTAGGGCTTGCATCCAATGGAGACTACATTGCCTGTGGTGAGTAGAGCATCCTGACAAATGCTAACGGGGCTCCTTGGAGCTGGTGCCTTTCCAGTTGCAAAGCACACCAGCAGTTGTGCTACATTACTGCACGGACTTTTTAGCAGAGGATTATTCTGAACCTCCAGCCTCCTTCCCTTCCCAGGGAGTGGTATAAGGAGCCCTGACCTAAGGGGGTCTGTTGCCAGTTTCCTCCTGTTTCAGATGAGTTCTTTGTATATGATGATTCAGACTTGCTGTCACCAAAAACCAGCTACTAGTGTATTTGCTATTAATATAACTTATGTCTTTCGTAAGTCATACGTAAGTTTAACATCTGACATAAACTCCTGCACCTTTCTAAGGAAGGGCAGTAGCCTGGACCACACAAGGATCCTGTACTTTATAGTACAGCATTCTGTGTAATAAAACATTAACACCCTCACTGTGAATAGCTCCCAAGAAGACTGAATCATCCTGAAGCAATTATCCCTTTGGCCATTTCTGTCCTTTCACCACTTAAGTTCTGTTGAATCTCTGTAAATCCACAGGCCTTGGTGGGAAAGCAGTGACAGGCTGATAGGTGGGATGAGCAGGACAGCTGTGCCAACACTGAAGAGAGGACCTTAGTTTGTGTATTCTCTGATCTCTGTACAGCTTGCAAGGCAAAAGTTGGGAAGGATTTCTTAATAAAGCCTGCATACTGTCTAGTGTCTCTTACTTAAACCTCCACAGACCAAACTGTCATACTTGATTACAGCAAGAAAAGCAAACACAGTGCTACCTGCCTTTGAGCTGTAACACCAAGCCGGCTGGGTGTAGCAGTATTTCACTAGTATAGCGTAGATGCTCTGCCCTAAGGAAGTTACGGGAACAGTTGGGATCCTGTATGTTTTGCAAGTGTGCTGCATACTGCAGCAGTCTTGTAATAAAACCCGGTCTTGTTATTAAGTATTGCGGAAGTTTGCTGTGGAGTACTCCCAGTTGCCAGGGCACCATGAGCGTGATAACTACAAGGAGGAAATGTCTGTTCTTGTCATAGTGAAAGAGCTAAGAAGCCTTATTTCTGTTCCTGCTACCAGAACCTAATCTTGTATATTTATTTTCTTATTTCTAGGAAGTGAAAATAATTCTCTCTACCTATACTATAAAGGCCTCTCAAAGACACTGCTGACATTCAAGTTTGATACAGTCAAAAGTGTCCTGGACAAGGACCGGAAAGAAGATGACACAAATGAGTTTGTGAGTGCTGTATGCTGGAGGGCACTACCAGATGGGGTAAGCTTTCTGCTCAGGCACCCAGCTGGGTCTGAAAGGAATGTCTCCTGCTTTCTCATTAAGTAGCATTGCTGAGGGTTTGCACTTGGTATATTTTCCTGGTTATAGGTATTGCAGATTAACATGAGAACATGAAGATCTGCATGGTGACTGAAACACTGGGGGATTTTGGGGGAGCAGGGACTACTGCGCTCTTAACTTTCCCACCTGGATGTTTGAATTTCTCTGCTTGGCATCTGAAATCCCAAAAGCAGAATTGTATTTCTGACAATGTTTTTTGTGGGTGCATTAGCAGCACCTGCAGATACTTTGGAGCCTTATCTCACTGTTAGTGTGTCCGTATGGGCTTGGTTATTGAAATACAGCCCTCATGTTTAGATGAGGAGATATTTAAAAGAGGCAAGCCCAGGCTGCAGTCACCTCAACAATTGTTCCAGTGACAACTAATATACGTAGCATGTGTACTAATGTCGCAGGCAGACATGACGCAGCTTTTAAGAGTGGCCTTTCAGCAAGGGGCTATTCTGGAGAAAAAATGTTGCTTTTAAATTCAGAGTGCTCTTGAAAACCTTGCCAAAAAAAAAAAAAGAACCCTTGAGCAAGTAACTCTCTTGTATGTGCAAGGGTTTGCAGATCAGATACTTCATGGGCTTGTTGGAGGGGGAGGAAAGGAGCTCATCCTAAATAAGTCTTCCAAGTAGCTGAAGTGGAACATTGCATAATTGACGTCCTGAGATGTTGCATTTGCAAAGATAGCATTTTGGATGGGTAACGTCTACCAGTCTGTTTCAATATGAAGAAACTGCCCCCACAACCGTGATTCACTTGTCACTGGCATAAACTCAACTTCAGATAGATGTTTCTGAATCAAATCAGAAATAAACCCGAGTCTGAAACTGAACTTTAGATTTAAAAGTAAAAAGTGGGCTGTTGTGGTTTGAGTGGCAGGCATGAGACTTGGTGTTGTAGGGTCACCAACTTGTTTGGGATTTAGGAGGATTAGGGATACACAGATGAAGAGTGGCTGCTGGAAGTTGTGCAATTCATCTTTCTGCTGGATAAAAACATGCTGTAGGAGCCTATGTGTCTAGAAATGTCCTTCCCTGAACTGTTCTCACTGAAGTGGTTCTGTGTTGCGCTGTGCTGTCCACTGACCTCCTGAGCAGCTTTTCTGTGGGCAACAGACTAACAGCAATGTCTCACCCCTGGCATTATTTCTGTTGCCATCCACTCCTTATCAGTCTTTTCTCCGATTAATGTGCTTTACTTTTAAAGACCTACTTAGCTGACAGAAACTTTTGAACCTCATCAAGGGCAGTCAGGCAGTTCTTCATAGCCAGCATAAAAAATATTGTGTGAAAATGTAATAGTTAAATTGGGCCCATCAGGATTGCACCAAGTAACATTCAGGCTTCACTCCATTAAGCAGCATTCATAATCTGTTGCTATTTGGATAATTTCTTTTTTTCCATTGTTCCTCTACTTTTCCCTTGGCTTCTTCTATATTAGTCTGTTTCTCTGATGGCAGCCATGGTACCTGGCTCTCATTTGTAAAGAAAGCAGCAAAAAGCTGCCTGTGATCTGAAAGCCACTGGCCGAGTGTTTTGCTTCTGTGTTTTACCTCTGCCTGTGGTGTATGCTGTCCTGTTTTACATACCAAGCATGCAGCCTCGCTTGCTTTTGCCAAGAGGCCCTAATGCTTCCTTGCACCACATCTCCAGTCCCTCAGAGATGAGAAATACTCTTCAGCAGTACAGCAGCACATTTCTCTTCCCTCTCATACCAGTACATTGGTCCTCTCTGTCCTAATTGAGACTTTGCTCATGTTCTTAGGAAATTAAATTACTGCACAGCCAAAGGTCACTTACGTCCACAAAGTCTTGCTTGAATGATGAAACTCTTCTGTTCTCCATTTTTATAACGTTTCTTAAATTTGGCGTGAGATTTTTTTTTTCAAATGAGCTTCATATATACAGGCTTTCCTAAAAGCTGGCAGGTTTTTTTTATGATGCTAGATGAACTAGAGGAGGCCTTTGCCTCGCAGTGCTGTCATCATCTGTGGGAATCGGGGAACCCACAGCCTATTTCTTGCTTAATTGCAGACTTTGATCCTGGATGAGTCACTCTGCCTTAGTTTCCTAATTTTAAGAGTTACCACACCTACCTTTCCCCACTGGTGATGATCATGCCTGCTCTGCTAAAGGGTGTGTGCGTTGAAGCAGTTCCAGCCTAGCAGCCGTGCAGAGCCCAGCATGGGCTGGCAGACCTGCCCCAGAGCCGCTTTATACTGCTGCGGGCATGCTGTTTGTTCTCTGTGCCTTGCTGGGCTGGTTCAAAGCTGTCTCTCTTGTCTCCATGCTGTGGTCACTGGGTCGTAGATTCAGTTTGCTACCTGGGGTGTTTCTGAGGGGGTAGATGCAGGCACTGTCTGCCAGCTTTTCCCCCAGGCTCCCCAGTGGGGC
>NW_009935558.1:3453-10220 GCF_000696875.1 Nestor notabilis | reverse complement strand
TCCCTACAGTGATGCTTTCAAGGAATGTTCTTTAATTAACCTTTTGAGATGAGATGAGTAAGTTTTAGATCTGTCAGTTATCTTGGGAAGCATGAGTACATGTACTCCACTTCATGCACTTAAATGCAAAATCTTGGATCCTAATTAAAACCTAACTAAAACTTTCAGATGAAATGTCATTGATTCTTTTATGTAATTCAAGCTTTTATTTCCTCCTGAGCCAAAGTCAAGCTGTGCCAGCAGCCTTTTCCAGAACCCATATTCCTCCCTCCCCCTGCTCTCCTCCACCTTTGTGTTGGCTTTCCTTTGCTGACAAAGGGACCTTTTTTCTAGAGCTGTCACTCTTCCAACCACAGAGATCCAGCCAGTGCCTTCTTTCCACCTGTGTCAAAACCATAAGAATAGAGAGAAATTGTTATCTGTAAGTGCTTATTAGCATTTTGCATCAGGATTATGCAGTTTGCAACTCTTAGTGCTTATTTCTAAACATTACCTAGTTTGTAGACTAACAATTTTGTTAGACTTTTTGGGACAGAAAAACCCAGGCAAACAAAAAACCTCCTAGCAAGTATGTCAGGAAGCAAACCTTTGCTCTGCTGCTTTCAATGCTGTGTTTTGGACAAATGTAAATAGGCTGTTTAATATATTTTTAAATAGCACTTATTTATAGTTTGTGTGGGAAACCATTTCTCACTTCTCATTTTACTATATAAAATGGATCAATATTTAAAAGTAGAGAAAGCTTCAGGACACTTTTGGCCTAAGTGACCTGATAAATGAGTTACACAGAGAGATGCATTTCAGAACCTTCCCTGAACCAAATCCTTTTATTTCCCCAGTCAAGGATTTTATTATATACCTGTGCCATCCTTTGTTTCTGGTACCTAGACAACAGTTAGCCAGCTTGATTGAAACGTGAATCTGGTCTTGATGAAGATTGGAAAATACATTCTTCTATTTCATTAGCATGTAAGCAGATGATGCTCTTTCAGAGGGAAAGGAAATTATAGTACTGGTAGTAGCTCACTGCAGCTAGTTGAGTTAGAGATGTTTTATCTATCTTGGGAGGGTCACTCCAGTTACGTCTAGGTACGTGGATAGTAGCTGGAGGAGATTGATCTGTGCTTTGTTTTCCCTTGTGTCCTACATGAACTTTTCCCCTTCCCTAAAGGGGACACATTTCGTTTGGACCTGCTTTGCCGTATTGCAGAGTTCAAGATGTGCTTCATACAGCTATGTTAAATAATTGCATTTCAATTAGCCCCTTTGCCAGTCATGGTTAGTGTTTCTCAGAAAGAAGCTGTCAAAAGAGGAACCAAGGCTGAACCTGCTCCGAGGGCAGCAAAAAGGTATCACTGCTGAACACAGAAGCAATTTGATTATGTAGATTAAGCACGACTCAATCTATCATAATCACTGTAAAGAAGCCATTTAATTTTGTACCTGTTTGCATGAGTATTCATTACTGCTGATAAGCAGGTTAGCCAGGGAAGGATTTCTCAAGCAGAAATGTCAAGGCTTTGATACTAGTGAGGAGATGCAGATAAAAGCAAGAGAATGCCATGCAAATTAGCTTAGGTAAAGCTTTATGTATATGTATTTTTTTTTTTCTTATTTCTGGAGGGGTAAAGAAGGGAAATCCATTGAGAACAGTGCTGCAGACTTTAACAAAGTCATCTTGCTGCAGTGGGTGGGTGGTGGTACACGCTGGATGCATGCAGAGGTCTCCTGGAGCTTGGAGGTAGGCTCTCAGCGCAGCAGCATGGGAGTGCTGTGAAAGCATCTTCTTGGCCTGACGGAGAAGAGCAGTAACCCGTGTATGTGTTTTCTCACCTCATCATTGCTTTTCAAGAGTCATTTTAATTTAGGGGAGTCTTGAAACAACCATCTAGCAATGAGTGAGAGAAGCAGGCTCTGGGACTTCAAGCTTCAGGTTGCCTTTAGGACTGTCATATGATGGAAGTATCTTCATAATTACTCTTGCATTTCTGAACTTCTCTTCGTTAACCTAAGAGGATGAAAATATCCAAATAGGTTTTTTGGTGCATCTCTTCAGAAAACAAGCTTTTCTTCTGTTTATTTTTCCTTTCCTCTGAACATCCAGCTTGATTTCTTAATGAGGTCTGGCTTGAACTCTTTAAATAGAAACCTATAATTGTACCACAATAAGCTGGTCAATTAATAGGGCTATAATCTTGTTCACTGATGAAAAGTAGCCGTCCTTTGTTTCCCAGTAGCCTAATAAATGGTACACAATGTATACAGGAGCTAGTCAGAGACTCTGATAATTTACAATCAGCAAATTGGCTTCCTTCACTGGAATTAATTTAGCCAATACAAATTATTTCAGGAAGTGATTCATTGCCATTTTAAAGCACTAATTAATTTGGACGACTTATGAAAATTAAAGATGAAACCTCCTTTGTCATTCCCAAATAACTAAATGCTTACTCACTGTCATTCTTAAGTAACTCGTAGACTGTAACTTAATTCCCAGTTGTGTTGGGGCCCCACTCAAGTGAGTCCAGAAGAGGGCCACAAAGATGCTTAGAGAGTTGGAGCACATCTCCTATGAAGACAGGCTGAGAGAGCTGGACTTGTTCAGCATGGGTAAGAGAAGACCTTTAAAGCAGCTTCCAGTGCCTAAAGAGGGCCTATAAGAAGTCTGGAGAGGGACTTTTTACAAGGGCATGTAGTGATAGGACAAGGGACAATGGCTTTAAACTGAAAGAAGGTAGATTTAGATTAGACATGAGAAAGAAATTCTTCACTGTGAGGTGGTGAGGCACTGGCACAGGTTGTTCAGAGAAGCTGTGGATGCCCCATCCCTGACAATGTTCAAGGCCAGGTTGGATGAGGCTTCAAGCAACCTCATCTAGTGAAAGGTGTCCCTGCCTGTGGCGGGGGGGTTGGAACTAGATGACCTTTAAGGTCCCTTCCAACCCAAACCATTCTGTGATATCTCTTAAAACTTGAAATGTCAATTTCAGTGGGATTTAGGTAGGGAAACAAGTGAAAGAGTTGTTTTTTGTAGTTCTGCTTTCTGCTGAAATTTTAAAGTCTCAAAATCAGTGAGAATTTTAACTTCCACTTTCAACTCAGTGTTGTGTTATTTTTTGCAGCATCCTCAACTAGTTGGTCAGATTGTGGTTAAGATACACCTAGGTAGTAATCTAAAGCTTACAAGATGAATGCCTGCCTAGAGTGATCAGACCCAAGCTGTCCCTTGCCTGCCTCTGATACCAGCTGTGGCATAGGTAGCAGTGTTGAGTATCTCCAACCACAGTATTTTCAGGAAGGGCATCTGCTGTTTTCTAACTCATCCTTTCATTCCTAGACCAGGGTTAGCCTATAGCATTAGTGTGCAGCGTCTCCCAGACTACTTTCTTGCAAGTTATTCTCCAGTGCGGTACAATGCTACTGCTTCATCCTGGAAATACGGTGGTCTTCGTTTTTTCTCTCATGACTGAAAGGCACAGCAGTTTGTGGGAGGCTGAGAATGACCACCTTTTAAAAAGAGCAAGATGCGACTTTTATCAGGTTTATTCTACTGGTTTTTCTCCCCTCCTGAAAATCTTCAAAGATTTTCCTTCCTCCTGTGGAAGCTGTCTAAGCCCCGTGGTATGTGTGCTGTGAAGCTCATAGCTGTCTGTGTGATGGCTTTCCACTCCTCTTCACATGCCCTCTGCTCTCTGACCATTGGAAATGCTTTAAACAAGAAATTTTCTTTGACTTTTTTTTACTTTGCTGCTTCACACTTTCTTTAGGTAATAAATGTATTTTATTTCTCTTCTGTCCTACCTTTTTCATGTCTATTGCTCCCTTACTCATTTGAAAGTCTCAAGTCTTCGTTAAAAACAAGTGGAACCCAGAATATACAAATATACATTATACATACTTGATTTCCCTCCCCCCGCCCCAATTTTGGCACATTACTTACGTATACCAACACACTGTATATATTTTTTTAATATGCTGCTTGAAAGCTACTTACGTATGCAGAATAACTTCTGCCTTGCTGATAAAAGACGTCACAAGTTCAGTTTGTGTGCTCCTTTGTGCTGAACATGCTCATATACTTTCATACCCATATCTCTTCAAATGCTCATTTTGGGCTCTATTTTTTCTGTGGCTTAGGAGAATTAATTAAAAATACTCAGGTGACTAACAATGTTTTACTCTCTCTCACAATCTTTGCAGTCCAACTGCAGAGAACTTTGTGGAGGGGAAAAAAGCATACTCTATTATTCATGTATTGTATTGAAATCTCAGTGTGTTGACACCTCAGTCCATGTGAAAGACCATCTTGATAATGTGATTATGCAAATGACAGGCTTTAGGAAAAAGTGTTTAATTTTGAGTTTTCTCTGGAAGAAGAAAAATACTGGTACATGTTCTTTTCTTACTGCTGTTTCCCTGGTTTCAGGACACCCTTTGTGCTTTCTCCCAGTGAGGGCAGTTGCTTGCTGGACCGCACTGCTGCTGTAGTCAAGCGTGGGCAGGGGTGAAGAAAGCCAAGCGATTCCCAGATAATGCTGACCTCTGTTCACTGTGCTCCTCCCATTGAGTGGGACTGCGTGGGAAAAATCATATTGCCCCATTTATTTTTCTGTTTCAAGGCTCAAGGTGGCACACAGCAGGTGGCTGGTACATCAGCACCTATGTTAACTCTTCCATTCCTAGATGCAGAGCAGCTGACTGTGCCGCCGCTGTGAACAGAGGGTATCGCTTTTGTTCAGCTCTGGAAGTTCAGGTCCCCTGTGGTACTGCAGCACGCTGATATCATTCTAGCTTCTATTTTAAGAATAGCTTCTCCAAGAAATGTAGGTGGATTGGGTTTTTCTTTTTTGTTGGTTTTGAGTTTACGTTTGCACTCAATTTCTATCTCCTCTGCAAGGTGAGGCTTCCCTCCCCTTCTCCCCGCATAATCACAAAAAATTGGTTGATGTTTTTTTGAAGTGAAGGCAGATCAAAGTCATCCATGTTTCTTGAATGAAGACATCATTTACTCTTTCAGACTTGTACAGCTGATATTTGCTTACCAGTGTCTCTTTTCTAATGCCAAGAAAAGTAGACTGTGTGCTGTAGATAGGACTGAGGTCTTCCTTATTAGAGTCATCTCTGTCCTCAATCAAATGAATGACGTAGTGGTCAGCATAACTCTGAGTGCTACTGACGTTGCAGTTTCAGTAGCTGATCCTGATGGTGCAGCTGTAGAGATCATAGAATCAACTAGGTTGGAAAAGACTTTTAAGATCGTCAAGTCCAACCATTACCCCAGGACTGGTAAAACCACCACTAAACCATATTACTGGAGGGCCCCATCTGCATGGTTTGTGAACACTTTCAGGGACGGTGATTGCACCACTTTCCTGAGAAGCCTGTTCCAGTGCCTAATTACCCTCTCTGTGAAGAATCATAGAATAGTAAGGTTTGGAGAGGACCTTAAGGTCATCTAGTTCCAACCCCCAATAATGGAGAATAATGGAGACAATGTGAGATAGTGGATTGCAGTTCATAGCTGGTGCAAGCAGAGGTCCAAGCAGGCTCATGTTGTTTCCTAGGCTTTAAAAAAATAAGAGCATCCCAATGCAATCACAGTTTCTATAGCTGTGATACACATGGTGAGCTGGGGATGCAAAGCAGTCTCTCTGCAGCTGTCGTTAAACTTATAAGTGGATGTTTCTCTCCTTTTGGGACTCTGCTGCCTTAGTAACCACCTATTCTTTATTCAAGTATGAGTTTTATAACAGATGAACCTAAGTCAGGAATTCACCTGGAACCTGGACTTCATTCCTGACTCCATCCCCAGCTCCCCACTGAACCATAATGTTACAAGGTACAAGCTGAAGTACAGCAATATGTATTACGTGGCCCTTTGTATATGCTGTGTTCTGAACAGGGCAACTTAATAGCAAATTATTTGTATTGGGGTGATACTCAGGACTACCCTTATACTGGGGTGGAGAGAGAAGAAGATTGGATATTAGGAAATTTTTTTTCACCAAAAAGGTTGTCAAGCACTGTAATGGTCTGCTTAGGGAAGTGGTGGAGTCACCATCCCTGGGGGGGGTATAAAAGGCATGTAGATGTGGTTGTTAGGGACATGGCTTGGTGATGGACTTGGCAGTGCTAGGTTAACGGTTGGACTCTGATCTGAAAGGTCTTTTCAACCTAAATGATTCTATGATTCTGTTAGAGGATCCAGGCAAGTTTTGTAGGTGCTGAGCCAACATCTATTGCCTGATGTCAGGCTCCAACTAAAGCTGGTCTCCTCTGAATTAGTGTCTTCTACGTGAGCAGCCTTTGCTGTCATCTTTTTTGAAGTGCCATCTGCTGAAGTCTCTGGTTGGCACAAAGTGCCAGTGAGATGAGGTCTGAATGCTCTGAGCTGAGCTCAATAAGTTGGGCAGTATTCAGTGTTTTATGAAACAGATGAAGGGAGTCATTTAAGATAGGAGCTGCAGGGGTAATGCTACATTTCTCAAAACTTACTGCTAAAGGAGGACTCTGGTTTCAAACCAGCAAGAGCAAAGCGAGAGAGAGTGAAGTAGGTTTCAGAAAGCCATTGTCATTGGGCTAACCACCGCCGTTGAAGTCAGCTTCAGTACAGCAGCAGAACTCTCACACTGGAGGGTATTTGAAACCTTTGCTACTGAGTGATCTACTATCACTGCTGTTTGAAGGTGGGTTTATAACCTCATTCCCTCTAAAAAGTGGCACTGCTTCAATTACAGTCAAAGCAACCTCATAATTTCTGCCCCCCC
>NW_009935558.1:0-3432 GCF_000696875.1 Nestor notabilis | reverse complement strand
AGTTTTGTTTTGGTTTTCTCCCTGTTTTTCAGTGCATCTACTGATAGCAAGTCTTTCCAGGCCGCCACTATTCAGTAGTCGCAGCTCATGAGCTACATCAACCTTTTGCTCTAAAGCTCCTAATTAAGCAATTTTAATGGCAGGATTTAATGTTTTACAGAGTCTAAATCAAGTTGAAAAAGAATATGAACCGACTTTTTTTCTTTCATGCACAAGATTTTGATCAGATAATTTAATCTCTGGGTGAAATGGAAATAGAAGCGCTTATGCACAGGTGGCTTTCTCTGCAAAAGCTTTACATAGGACTCTGCATTAATGTAGTTACCGCTTGGCTTTGGGCAACTGTTCTCAAGGTTTTCATATGCTTTCTGCCCTTCTGTTATCAGTAATAGAACCCCAAAGCATTTTGAAACAGAGTAACTTGTGACCAGCTTAATGCCAACTGCATTGCATGTTAGTAAAGCAAGAATTAAGACTTTTATGGCAGTCCTTGTAAAAACAGCTGCTCAGACTGGTTTTCAAACAGCAACGTTGATTTGTATCCTTTTAACCTATTTAAATAGACTTAATTTCCTTTTGGTGATGTTCTATCTAATTCCAGCTAATACTAGATGAGCTAGTTATGTGCATGGAGTGAAAATGGTCATTCCTTTGAAAGCAATCTCGTGTCTGAATTGAAACTACCTGGATATGTAATTAGGATATGTAATTATTTTATATAGGATACACACAGAATTATAATAATCAGCCCTTTCTAAGGAAGAGAAAGCCAGTATGGAAGGAAAGTTATGTTTAGATATTTAATGAGTACCTTTCAGATGGAAAAGATACTATTAAATCTGGGGTTGTGCAGCTGAATGGAGTTCACTCTTGCACAAGGTGTTTTGAATTCTGTGAGGGAAGAGCTGCTTCAAACAATTACATCTCTTATATGTTATTGTATATCATAATCACTTCTGATTTAGCAACTCTTATCTAGTTGCTATATCTGGAGAGAAGTAACCTGTTTCGTGCAGTACTGGTTTTTCTAGTTTTACTTTAGTATGTCTGAAGTGAATATTAAGTTAAGCAGAGAAGTGCAGCTAGGGCAGCCTGGGGAGCTGGCAGATGACACAGTGCGTTGTTTCCCATTTATTTATAGAAATGAGAGATTCAGGAGGGAAGGTAAGCAGTGCTACATATACTGGGAAGAAAGATTGGTTCAGATCCATTAAATAAATAAAAAAGTTCCGTTTACCTGTAATCTGCAGATAGCACATAAACTAGCTCCTGCAGGAGGAGGAGAAGCTGCTGCATCCCTGCTTGCTATTGGTGCTGGCAGAGGCTCAGCTAACCAAGTCTCCCAGTTGTAAATCAGGCATACGCGATTTTTTTGTCTTCCTAGTTTCTAGGTTGATTAGTTCAGACCTGGTTGCCTTTCTCTTCCAGGAAAGACCTTCTACAAAGACTGCTCTGGCCACGTCTCTTCCAACCACCAAATAACAGCAAGCCAGTCTAGTCTGCGGAGTATGTGCTTGGGGAATGTCTTGACTTATTTAGAGTGAAATATCCTTGATTAAAATAGGAGGTTAATAGTACTGCTTTGCGTGCCTTACTTCACAACTTTCATGTTAGCTTCAGCATTTGAAAAGATAAATTTGGGTCAGCAGGAGTAAAAAAAGAGGAGAGAAGACGAGCTGGAAGTGAAATAAAAATGTCCTTATTTAGTACAAAAGGATTCATCTCACTGTCAGCTTTCTGTTTTCAGCTTTGTGTTGCTTGGCTTGACAATGTAAAAGGAGAAATTTAAATTGTTGGGAAATGCATGCAAAACTGAAGTAAAATAGGAGTTAGCAGCTTGTGGAACTTTTCTTTAGTGTTGGAGCAGGCAGCAGCCTGCACTGGGAGCTTGGGAGTTTTCTTTGTTTCAAAACTCAATAATATATCTATTTACCTTGCCAAAAGTAGGCAAAGACCCACACTGTGAAAATTCACTCTGCTGATGCTCAGATGTTTGTATAAGAAAAATACTGTTTTAGAGATTTCTTTTGGCTAAATGTTTGGCTAAATTATGGTTGCAGGGTGAAGGGATGCAATTTGGCCACTGCTTTTGCAGCATATCCTTGAATGCAAACTCTGACCCTCTCCATGTCTGTTGGTCACCCTCTGCAGCCGTCCTTCTTCCTGTCATAAGGCTCCTTGTTTTTACCCCAAGAGCAGAGCTTTCTGAGCATGGAAGTGGAGACAAGGACAGTCTCCTCCTCAAACCCACCACAGTCACTAAGTCTTTGGCTTTAGCTGTTCACTGTGAACCTGGGAATTATCTATTCTGGAGTCGGGAGGGGAGCTATGAAGACACATTTTATTACAGATTTTTAAAGTTTTCATTGTTTTTCTTTGTAAGCAGATTTAAAGGGGATTTATGATGCAGGCAGTTGTGTTCTCCGCTGGGCTGGGGGGTTTGTGTTAATTTTGGAATTTGAGCCCATTTAACTACAAATCAAAGTTAATGAAGTAATGAATATGATACATGCCAAGCCCCATTGTCTGTCTCTTTATCCAGACAAATGCATACTGTGTATGTGCCCTGTATGTGTCTCCTTTTGGGTGTTTTTTGGGTTTTTTTTTGTTTGGGGTACGTTTTTTTGTTCGGTTTTTTTTTTTGTTTGTTTGGTTTTTTGTTTGTTTTGTGGGGGGGAGGGGGGGGTTGTGATTTTTTTGGTTTTTTTTTTTTTTGTTTAGTTTGGGTGTTTGGGATGTTTTCTTGTTTGTTTTTTTTTTTTTTGTTGTTGTTTTTTAGAGGCCATTTCTTTATACTATCATTTATTTTTTCCTTGGACACAACAGCTTAGGGTAGTGGATAATCACAAACTCTTCACAGGAGCTTTTCTGCTTATGACTGTAGCAGTCCACGAGTCTGCTGTGGCAAGAAATAAGTCATGTGTAGCCCTGACAGAGGACAGTTACTTTTATTTTCTTATATCTACTATATTTTGTCCTGTATTTCTCACCATCTCTTCTCTGAAGCATATGAGGCATTGTCAGGCAGAGAGAATAACAGGGGATACCTTCCCCACGCTCTGGCTTTGCCTCTGTGGTGTCTGAGGAGTTATTGAGTCAACAGTAGCATCTCTTCAGGAAAAAAATATCTAAAACCAGAGGAATGAAGCAGATCAGGAAAAAAAAAAAAAAAAAAAAAAAAAACCCCCAAAAAAAAAAAAAAAAAAAAAAAAAAAAAAAAAAAAAAAACAAAAACCAGAAAACCGAGTGCCAGAAGTTTGTCTGTCTTCCCTCACTCTTTGTCAGCAGAGATCAAGTTTATATTCTAATATTCATGTAGCTGAAGGATATTCTAAAATCAGACGTACTGTGTCGCAACACAAGGGGTTTTGTGCACTCCTGTAATCCCAGTAGGAAAATGACATGACTCTTTTTCTTTCTATATTTTTAAAC
>NW_009935557.1:5864-6124 GCF_000696875.1 Nestor notabilis | reverse complement strand
TGGGGGCACCGCGCTGGTACCGGTTCAGGATCCCGGGGACTATCTGGGCACACGGCATCGCTCCCGGTTGGTCGGGAGACACGAAACCGGTCCCGGCGTGGGGACACAGGGACAGTTTGGACACTCCGGGTCACTCCCGGTCTGGGACTCCACGGGACAGCTGTTTTCTGCTCCTCCACTGAAAGGAGTGCTACACATGCAATCATAATGTTTACGGCTTTGGACTCTAAAAGGGTTTCCTCCTATTTCTCATTAGCTCA
>NW_009935557.1:5216-5437 GCF_000696875.1 Nestor notabilis | reverse complement strand
TCGGCTCAGCTTAGCTCAGCTCTGCCCAGCCCGGCTCGGCTCAGCCAGGCTCAGTTCAGCCCAACCAGCTCAGCCTAGCCCAGTTCAGCCCAGTTCATCCCGGTTCATCCCAGCTCAGCTCATCCCAGCTCAGCTCAATTCATTTCAGTTCAGCTCAGCCCAGCTCGGCTCATCCCGCAGCGCCGCCTCCCGTGTCCGGCAGGAATGGGGGCGCGGGCAGG
>NW_009935557.1:279-5154 GCF_000696875.1 Nestor notabilis | reverse complement strand
GCCTTGAACTTGGGGAGGTTCACTCACACGAGCGTGTGTGAACGGTGCTGTTGAATTGGTAATTAGCAATTAGCCCCTTAATTAACGCGATGTGTGAAGCAATGCAGCTCCTCCAGCGAGCCCCCGAACATGGGGGGTTGTTATAGGGGGGTTGTTACGGTGGCACTAACGATGTCCTTGGAATAGGGAAAAGAGGAGGGGGGACGATGAAATGGGGGAAAAAGAGGAGTCTGGAGTGTGGGGAGCATGGGCGAAGGGGGGAATGAGGAGTCGGGAGTGTGGGGAGGAGGAAGGGGGAATGAGGGGCAAGGGAGAAACACATCTGTGTGCACATCTGGCAGGGAAAGCAGGAGAAGGGGCCTCATATCTGGATACAGAGCAGCAGGTGAACCCAGGCAGCACATGTGGGGAGGAGGTGTGAATGTGAGCCAAAGGGGGTTCACATCTGGAAAGCTCTTGGGGCACATCTGGGGCACCAAGGGTCTGTGGGATGTTCTGATCTGGGAGGGTTGGGTGCTTTGGGCAAACACCTGGGCACACAGCTGAAGGAAGGCACAGGGATGCCTGTGCACATCTGGAGAACTGGGTGGTTTGCAGCCATGCACATCTGGAGGCACAAGCAAGAGGAAGGTGAGCGCACATCTGGAGAGCTCACACGAGCACACTTCCCCCTCAACCTAGAGCTGTGCTGGGGCCACATCTGGATCCCAATGCAAATCTGGGACCGCTCGGCCTCACCAGCATCCTCCGGGCTCTCCATATCCCGTCAAATCCACCGTATCCCGGCACTGCGAGACTCCAATCCCGGTGTCTCAGGGGTGATGCATTATTCATCCCTCCCTCCCGCAGCCCAGGCGTGGAGAAAGTAAATATTAATTTCATAGGACCACAAAGCTTTTCCGCTCCTCCTGCTGGGAATGCAGCAGCCCGAGGATTTCCCGGTAGGATCAAAAGAGGAGAAATAAATTATCCGTAGAATAACAGGTTTAGCCAACCATTATCCGAATAATTCTCCAGGATGGGAGTTAAAGATGATATTGGAATATTAAATGCCATGGTATTCCCCATCTCTTTTTGGGTGTTCCCAAAAAGATGAGCCATGGGGATGGGATATTTCCGACCTGGAATAGAGGCTAGAAAGGGGATGTTAATCCCGCTTTGAGCTTTTGGGCCTCTTTTCATGAAGTGCTTTGAAGAGAGAGGGAGATTTTAATGGGAATCCTGGAGTTTTTTTGGGAAGCCCCAGGGACTGAAGTGTATTAATCCCGCTATGAGGCCCAAGGCTGCAGCGATGGGCTCCCCTGGGTGACAAGCACACATCCATCACCTCCAAGATGGGTTTGGGATGGGGAATGGAGACAAAGGAGCTGCCTCATCCGGATGGATTATCCTCTCTCTTGGCTTCATCCCTGTTAATCAGCTGGGCAAACAGCGGCCACGGGGGCAGAGCCTCCTCGTTAGCAGATTTATAAGCGTGTTTAATTGCGCTTTTATTCCGTGATTAGCGGCTGTTTGTGCAGGCTTTGCCCAAACCAATCCCAAATCAACCCCAAAGTTGATTTGGAATTGGAAAAACAGGGGGTTGTTTCCCTGTTATCCTCGTTATTCCTCCTTATTTTCACTGCATCCTTCCTCCTTCTCCTTTTTCCCACAGCTCCGCAGGGCAGTATCAAGATAGGGAAACTGAGGCACAGTAATGACGAGTGACAAGGGATTTGTCCAGGCAAATGAGGTGCTGGGGTGTGTGGGGGAGTGTGTTTAAATCCTTCACAGCCCCGTTATTAACATCCCCCCCGGGGCTCCCCAAGCAGGTTTGCTGGAAAATGAGGCTTTGGGAATATTTATGGAGATTGCGGGGGACACACACACGATGGGGGATAGGGGTCAGGGGTGGACAGGGAGGGAGAGGAGTGGCTGGGGGGTCGTGGGGAGAGCAGTAGGGCTGGGTGATGGTGGGGGTTGAATGATGAAGGGGATAGCACTAGGGAGGAATAGGGGAATGTACTGGGATAATATAGGGGAACATGCTGGGATGCTGGAGGGGAACATCGTGGAATGCTGTTGGGGATGATACTGGGATGATGGAGGGGATGACATTGGGTTGCTGTAGGGGAATGTACTGGGATGCTGTAGGGGAACATACTGTGATGCTGGAGGGAATGACGGTGGGAGGCTTTAGGGGGTGACACTGGGATCCTTTAGGGATCGCGGTGGAATGCGTTAAGAAAAGATGGTGAGATGTTTTAGGAGAGCATACGGGAATGACACTGTGATGCTTTAGAGGTGACACTGGGATGCTTTAAGGAATGACACGGAGATGCTTTTGGAGATGATGCTGGGATCTCCTGGATGCATCAGGATAACCTGAGGGATAATGCTGGGATGTTTTAGGGGAGCCCACTGGGATGCTGTAGGGGGTGACACTGGTATGCTATAGGGGATGACTTTGAAATGTTTCAGGAGAAGATGCTGGGATCTTTTATGGGATGATGCCAGGATGCACCAAGGGAAAATGCTGGGATGTTTTAGGGGAGCCCATTGGGATGCTGTAGTGGATGACACTGGGATGCTTCAAGGAATGATGGAAGAATGCTTTAGGGGATGATGGAGGGATGCTTCAGGGGATGATGCTGGCATGCCATAAGGCATGATGCTGGGATGTTTTCGTGGAGCATCCGGGGATGATTTAGGGGATGTCAGTGGGATGCTTTAAGGAAAGATGCTGGGATGTTTTAGGGGAGCATACGGGGATGCTTTAGGAGACGATGCTGGGATGCTGTAGGGGAGCAAACTGGAATGCTCTAGTGGATGTCACTGGGATGCCTTAGGATAGTTATGCCAGAACACTTCAGGGGATGATGCTGGGATGCACAGAAGGGTGCCAGGATGTATTAGGAATAGTGAGACACTTCAGAGGAGGACACTGCGGTGAGCTGGGGTATTCAGACGATAACAGTGGGATCCTTCAGGACATGGAATTGGGACACTTTAGGGGATGGTGTTTGAATGTATTAGAGGATGACACTGAGAAGCTTTAGGGGAGCAAACTGGGAGGCTGCAGGACATGGTGCTGAGATGATTTAGGGGACAATGTTGAGGTGTTTTAGGGAACAATGCTGCGATACTTTAGCGGATGATGCTGAGGTGGTTTAGGGCATGATGCTGAGGTGCTTTAGGGGATGACATTGAGATGCTTTAGGGGACGATGCTGGGATGCTGTAGGGGACAATGCCAGGACACCAAGGGCCGATGCTGGGATGTTTCAGGGCACGCACTGGCATGCTTTCAGGAATGACGCCGGGATGCTTTAGGTGAGCATCTGGAGCTGCTGCAGGGGATGACCCGGGGCCGCTCGGTGTGGGCTGCCCCAGAGGACGGGTGTCAGTCTGTCCTGCCTGCACGCCTGGCAGGCGCAGGAGGCCGGTGGGCTGGGGTCTCAGCCCGCCTCATTACTTCGGGAAAGCCGGAGCCCATGTGTTGTGGAGACGAGCTACTGGGGGTATATTAACATCCCATTCCCACCTCTTTAATATAGAGTTTGTGGAGATCATTTATCAGCCGGGACTCCCTCCAGGGCCGGGGGAAACCAGGCAGAGCTCGGCAGCTGGGGCACGGCAAGAGGCGAGGGATGCTCGTTCCCGAAGGAAGCCGATTCCCGGTTTAACAGGTAGTGGCTCATGTGCGAATCGCTAGTTTGGGACCGGCACATCATTGGGAAAGGCTCTATCAAAGCTGGGCTTAATTGGGTGGAAGGCTTGTTTGCATGGCCGCTAATGGGGGATCAGAGGGCCGGGGACCCAGCGCTGACGGCCCTACAAAGGCAAGCAATTACTTGCTTGTCTGCATTATGTATTAACCCATCTGGGGCCGGAATATTGCCTTTGAAAGGGAGACAAAGGCAGGGGCGTGATGCTCCAATTCACCCGCCTGGGTCCCCTTTGTGCGCTCCAGGGGCAGCTGGATGCGGGATGCAGCCCCCGAGGATGCTGATGGGGACCAGCCCTCAGCATCCCCTCAATATCCCCCCAGACATCGCATCCAGCATCTTCCAGCCCTCACCGTCGTTTCCTGCCCGCAGCCACATAGCGGGATAATCAGAGCTTTGGCTTTAACGAGCCACCGTCGCAGTTAATAAGTTTATACTGCTTTTTGGCCGTGGATTTTGGCGAAAGGAGGTTAATTATGGCCAGGTCAGGAAGCTGCAGAAAGCTCTCTATATCCAACGACATTCCCGCTTGGCTTTTGGGCTAAGTGTTAATTATCTTTGTTGAGTCGGAAGGTTGGCTTGAAAGAGGCAGTGGGAGAGCAGTGGGGAGCAGGGGAAGAGGTTCCCATAGTTGCACTAAGCTGCTTGTCCTGGCATTTTCATGTCCCTGGGGAGCTGAGGATGACCACAGCTTATTGCAGGGATGAGCCCCTCTGAGAACAGCCACAACCCGCTGCAGGGAGGCCGAGGACAGTCACAACTCATTGTAGGGGTGAGCCCCACTGCGAACAGCCACAACCCATCACAGGGATGCGCCCCACTGAGAACAGCCGCAACTCATCGCAGGGAGGCTGAGGACAGGTACAACTCGCTGTGGGGAGGCTAAGGACGGACACAAGTCTCTACAGGAATGACTCTTGGAGGTGTTCGGTGGGTTGGGGGCAGGGGGACACCCACAGGCCCCCCCTCCCCTCGCCGCTGTGTCATTAGCCAGCGGTCAAATGGCCCTAATGGGGACGCGGGGCTGCATCGCAATCAGCTGCTCTGGAGGAATAATGAATCTTTCAATCCCTAATTAACCGTTAACCTCATTTGCATCCCGCCCCGTTATGGTGATTGGCGCCTGATTAGCTCCGGCCCGGGGGTCTCCACACAGCGCAGCCCGGGGG
>NW_009935557.1:0-254 GCF_000696875.1 Nestor notabilis | reverse complement strand
GCCGTGGGGACACGCTGGCAACGCTGGCAAAGTGGAACATGTCCTTTTCGGGGTGTGCCAGCGGCGGGGATATCAACTGGGGACCCTGTTTTGGGGACACATTGTAAGGCTGGTCGTGGGTGCAGCCCTTTGGGGACACAGTGTGGGACCGGCATCCTTTGGGGATGCTCCACAGAGGTGGAAGCAGGGACACCCCTTTGGGGGCACACCAGCAGTAGCCCCTTTGGGGACATGCCACAGGGGTGGCAGTGGGT
>NW_009935556.1:571-937 GCF_000696875.1 Nestor notabilis | reverse complement strand
AATAGCACCCAACTAGCACCCAGCACAGGACCCGTCCCCCCACGGACCCCTGAAGTTTCTATGAACCCACCTCCATGTCCCCCCTGTGTCCCTCACAGCCTCTGCCCCCATGTCCCTAAACATATCCCCACACACCCCTCTGTCCCCAGGTCCCCATTCCATATCCCATATCCCCATATCCCATACCCCATGTCCCATATTCCCATATCCCCACATCCCCATGTCCCATATCCCCATATCCCCATATCCCATATCCCATGTCCCCATATCCCCACATCCCCATGTCCCATATCCCCATATCCCCATATCCCATATCCCATGTCCCCATATCCCCATATCCCATATCCCATGTCCCCATATCCCCAC
>NW_009935556.1:0-333 GCF_000696875.1 Nestor notabilis | reverse complement strand
TCCATCTCGCCCGCGAGGCAGCCCCTGGCTTCCCCATCTCCCCATGTCCCATTATCCCATATCCCATATCCTATATCCCACACCCCGTATCCCTACCCCATATCCCATATCCCCATATCCCATATTCCCATATCCCATATCCCCATACCCCATATCCCATATCCCATATCCCATATCCCATATCCCCATACCCCATGTCCCCTGTCCCTCTGTCCCCCAGGACATGTGTGCCAGCTGCCAGCAGGTTGTCACCCTCCTCATCCGCATGGCCAATGAATCGGCCACCAAGGTGCCCGTGGGGACAGGGGTGACCAGGGGGTGCGATGGTGACCG
>NW_009935555.1:4176-6146 GCF_000696875.1 Nestor notabilis | reverse complement strand
GGCTGGGGCAGCTGGAGAAGAGAAGGATCCTAAAGGGGAGACCTTGTTGTGGCCGTTCAGTGCTTAAAAGGGGCCCATAAGAAAGATGGGGAGAGACTTTCCAGCAGGGCCTGTAGGGACAGGACGAGGGCTGGTGGGTTTAAACTGAAAGAGGAGATTGAGGCTGGATGTGAGGAAGAGATTGCTCACAATGAGGGTGGTAAAACCCTGGCACAGGCTGCCCAGAGGGCTGGTGGCTGCCCCATCCCTGGACATATCCAAGGCCAGGCTGGACGGGGTTCTGAGCAACCTGATCTAGTTGAAGATGTCCCTGCTCACTGCAGGGGGGTTGGACTAGATGAGCTTTAAGGTCCCTCCCAACCCAAACTATTGCATGATGATTCCACGATCCCATAGGTCACTCCTATGGGCACTGGAGAGCCCTGGCTGAGCCTGATGACTCTGGGCAGCTGCTGAGCTATTTTGGGTGATGAGGCCTCTGCCGAGCATCATAAACCTCCTTGGAGACACCCTTTGAAAGCCACCGAGCCCCCGGGCTCAGCTCAGGGCTGTGTCCCACCAGCGATGCTCCCAGAGCCTCACTGGTGGCTTCTGAACCACTGTTGGTGAGGCAGAGACCCCGCTTCCCTTTCCAGCCCCCTGCTCTGTGCCCATCCAGACTCATACCGGCCACATTCCTCATCCTCTTGGAGCAGAGAGTTGGAATAACCAGCTCCATGGCTCACACCAGCCTCCTGCAGCCCTCGGGCATCGTTTAGTGCCGACGAGTTAACTAAAAGCAAGGCCTGGAGCAATGCCAGAGGCTGTCGAGAGCTTCTGCCCCTGGGGGAGCTCAGTGCAAGCCCTGAACCAAACCACAGGGAGCGTTAAGGACACTTCTCTGTTCATAACCCCCCTCTGATGGTGGGGCTGGAGATGCCTGAGCTGCTGTTTGGGTGGGAAGGGTTGGGCTGGGCAGGTTTGCTGAGCCCAGCTGGGGTCTGCTGTGCTCCTGCAGGGTGCAGATGTGAACTGCATGCACGGGACGCTGAAGCCGCTGCACTGCGCCTGCATGGTGGCTGATGCCGACTGCGTCGAGCTGCTGCTGCAGAAGGGAGCAGAGGTAAAGCCTTTAGACAACAAAACCCCGTGCTAAAAAGGCCAAGGGCCCTTTGAAACAGGGGTTGGGAAGTTGGGAGGCTGGGACTGGAGCTGATGGGTTTCCATGGCGCTGGTTTGGCGCTGGTGGAGGCCACTGAGAACCTCATGAGGTTCAACGAGGCCAAGGGCAAGGTCCTGCCCCTGGGTCAGGGCAGTCTCCAGCACAAACACAGGCTGGGAGACCTTAGAGCAGCTTCCAAAGGGGCTCCAAGAAACCTGGGGAGAGGCTTTCTCAAGGCATGGAGAGATAGGACCAGGGGAGTGGCTTTAATCTGCCAGAGGGGAGACTGAGATGAGCTCTGAGGCAGAAGCTCTTCCCTGGGAGGGTGCTGAGGCGCTGGCACAGGGTGCCCAGAGAAGCTGTGGCTGCCCCATCCCTGGCAGTGTTCAAGGCCAAGTTGGACACAGGGGCTTGGAGCAACCTGCTCTAGTGGAAGGTGTCCCTGCCCGGGGCAGGGGTTGGAGCTGGAGGAGCTTTAAGGTCCCTTCGAGCCCAAACCAGGCTGGAATTCTATGGTTTCATGCCCCCTCGTAGGGTAAAATGGGCCCCTGTGCAGGAGGGTGAGGGTTTATCATCCCAACGGGAGTGCAGTGTTTGTGCCTGAGGACGTGGGGGTGCCCCCTTTTCTGGGAGTTGGAAGCCTGAAGGAAATAAAACCTCTACATTGCCTCGCTTTTGGCACTTCCTTCTGGCCACTGCCAGGTTGGGCCCCTCCCCCCGCCTCATCTTCCCATACACTCAGTTTGGGATGTGGGAACGGTTTCATGCCGCGGGGCTGCTTCTGCCGCCACGAGGCTCGTTGATTCCCAAACCCCTTCTTCTCTCTCCC
>NW_009935555.1:1752-4102 GCF_000696875.1 Nestor notabilis | reverse complement strand
GGGCTTCTTACTGCCGCCACGAGGCTCGTTGATCCCCACCCCCTTTCTCCTCCCTCCCCTGGGTGCAGGTGAACGCTCTGGATGGCTACAACCGAACAGCCCTTCACTACGCCGCGGAGAAGGACGAAACGTGCGTGGAAATCCTCTTGGAATACGGAGCCAACCCCAACGCCCTGGACGGGAACAAGGACACCCCGTTGCACTGGGCAGCCTTCAAGAACAACGCGGAGTGTGTGCGGGCGCTGCTGGAGAACGGGGCCCTGGTGAATGCCCTCGACTACAACAACGACACGCCGCTGAGCTGGGCTGCCATGAAGGGCAACCTGGAGAGTGTCAGCGTCCTGCTGGACTTCGGTGCCGAGGTGCGTGTGGTGAACCTCAAAGGGCAAACCCCCATCTCCCGCCTGGTGGCTCTGCTGGTTCGGGGCTTGGGGACGGAGCGGGAGGATTCCTGCTTCGATCTTCTGCACCGAGCTATCGGACACTTCGAGCTGAGGAAAAATGGGAGCATGCCCTGGGAGGTGACCAGGGACCAGCAGCTCTGCCAGAAGCTCACCCTGCTCTGCTCGGCCCCGGGGACGCTGCAGACGCTGTCGCGATACGCCGTGCGCCGCAGCCTGGGCGTGCGGTTCCTGCCCGAGGCCGTGAAGCAGCTCCCTCTGCCCACCTGCCTCAAGGAGTACGTGCTGCTGCTCAGCTGAGCTGGGACTGAAGGATGAGGATGGTTTGGGACCCGCGGGTGCTGCACCCCCCTCCCCACGCGCTGGTTTTCAGCCTGCTCCGCCCGCCGGGGACCCTGCTCGTGGTGTCTCTGTGCCCTCATCGCCTGCTTGGCGGCTCCTGCCACGCTCTTGTCCCTTCATGAGATGAACCGTCCCCTTTTCATGGCAAATTACACCCCAGCTGATGAATTAACCTGGTTTTTCCCCTCCTTTTTCCTTTTTGCCCTGGGGAAAGGAAGGCTTTCTAGGCGTGAGGAGAACAGGGAGACCCTCCTTTGGAGAAGGTGTTCTCAGACCCAGAGAATCCTGTAGGACGTGGATTAAGCCACCTTAAGTGTGTGTAGTGCAGCCAGCACCTTCGCTCACCGCTTGGACCCACACATGGCCACAGCACCCCACAACACCCTGCAGATGGGGAAGAGCTCATGTGTCCTCATCCCTTCAATGCCTGGAAGTGTATTTTTCCCTTCTTATCTCTAAGATGTGTCACCGCTGTAGAGGGGGAAGAGGGTGGGAGCACCCCACAAGCCAACACTTGGCTGTGAGCAAAGGGAACATTTCCTTCCGCTCGGAGCTCGGGATGGGACTCCCTCCCACCTGCCACACGATAACCCACCCAAGCTCTTCCTTAGCTTTGGTTTTCGCTGTTAACCCACTGTTTGTTGTTGATTTCGTGTGCGTGTGTACGTGGATTTCAGGAGGACATGTGAGGACGTGCTGGCAGCGGGGCACCGGGCAGGACCCCTGTGGGCTGCGCCCCTTCTCCCTGTCGTGTATCCATGGAAATAAACTTGGGAAAGTGCATGTGTGTCACCCCCTCGAGGCCGGGGGGGCGGCCCCACTCCTTTGGGGTCCTCCCTGAACAGGGAGGGTGCCTCAGGGCAGCGTTTGGGGGTGCTGCTGCTGGTGGTCCTGTTCCTGTGCTGGGTTTTGGCACCTCGCACAGGCCCCATCTGTGCTTGTGCCTTGGCAAACCCTCATCCCAACGAGCTGTGCATGGCTTTAACCTCTGACCACAGCCTGTCCCCTCCACATTTGCCACCACGAGGAAGTGAGGAGTTTATTGCAGCATCTTCCTTGTGAACTGTTAACGCTAAAGTGGTGTCTCTGGGGCTCTCCCTGGACCTCTTGCTCTCAGCTCATTGTGAAATCCCACCTACGTGTGGGGAACTGCTTTCCTCTTCAAAAAGCCTGTAAAATACCTAAACCAACCCCAACTGTACCCTGAGGAAACCCTCTGCTTGGTGGGAAAAGCAGCTTTGTGGCCATGGCAGCGGGTGCCCTTGGGGTGTGGAGCTGCTGCCCCGGGGTAGGAGCTGTCTTAGAGGCTGGACTCGAGGGAGACCGTTTTGCGTGTGATGTGCTCCAGGTGGGCTTTCTCCGAGGTGTCCAGCTCGATGTTGTACTTGGCCAGGATCTTCAGGATGGGGCGAAGCTTCAGCCACCACTGCTCCTTCGGGAGGCGGTGCCTGGGCAAGAGATGGAGAGACAGCGACGTGATGGTCCCTGCGTTCCCAGCCTCTGCTGGTCCTTCCTGGGGCTGCAGCTCCAGTCTCAGGGCTGGGGGATCAAGGGGGGCACCTACTCGAAGTCTGTCTGCTCCTTGAGCTCGGGGAGGGGCTGGAAGA
>NW_009935555.1:715-1330 GCF_000696875.1 Nestor notabilis | reverse complement strand
CCAGCTCCAACCCCTGCCACGGGCAGGGACACCTTCCACTAGAGCAGGTTGCTCCAAGCCCCTTGTGTCCAACCTGGCCTTGAACATTCCCAGTCCCAGGTGAACAGGTCCCCATTCCCTGGGGAGCACATTCCTGTTGCCTGGGGCGTTCTCTACCTGCTGCATGTGCCCCAGCACGTTCTTCCTGCAGTCGAAGATGCCCTTTCCCTCCTCCGAGTAGAGGTTGTAGATAAAGTCCGTGGTGTAGTTCTCGCTGCACCGCTCATTCCTGCACCAAGGGCAGGAGATGGGCTCATAGTGGGTGGCACGAGAGTGACAGGTCTCATTCCCCCACTCCCACCCTGGGCACGTACCTGAGCACCAGCCCCCTCTTCACCGTTGTCTTCATCTTCTCAGTTAAGTGCTCCACGTTGACCTACGTAGAGCATGGCATTGGGGGGGGCTTGGAAAGTGGGACTAAACACAGCCCCCACTGCCCTGAGGCTGCGGCGATGCCCGGAACGGGAGCACACGGGGTGTGGAGGGGTCCCCAACCTGCAAGTCGTGGATGTTAAAGCTTTCCTCATCGATGTAGGCAGAATCAGCACCACACGCCAGACCTGCCATGCAGGCCAA
>NW_009935555.1:369-577 GCF_000696875.1 Nestor notabilis | reverse complement strand
GCCAAGTAGCCGCAGAAGCCACCCATGGTCTCGATGATGAAGACACGGCGCTTGGTCCCGGCCGCCGACTGCTTGATGCGGTCACAGGTCTGTGGAGGTGGGAGAATTGGGGTGGAATAAAGGGCTTTAGGTGAATGCTGCTGTTCCATGGGGAGGGGGCCCAGGGCTGCACCGTGGTGATGGTGTTGAGCGCAGTGTCGGGGCCGAC
>NW_009935555.1:0-313 GCF_000696875.1 Nestor notabilis | reverse complement strand
AGCTCCTCGTACTTGGCTCTGCCCTCCATCAGCTCCAGGCTGCCCGTGAAAGCCTGTGGGACATGGGGTGTTGGTGCTGCTGTGGTGCCAGGGCTGCCTGCACCCCGCTTCCCCATTCACCTCAAACCCGCCAATGATGATCAGCCCGTGGATGCCGAAGTTGCTGATGTTGATGCTGATTTCCTCGAAGTATTTCTTGGGCAAGGTCCTGGGGAGGGGGGGAGCGTCCCTGGCTGAGCCTGCCCAGGGTGGGGGGATCGAGGTGGGGACACCCCCCCCAGTTACCTCTTTGTCCCCAGTTTGGATCCTCCCA
>NW_009935554.1:0-8043 GCF_000696875.1 Nestor notabilis | reverse complement strand
GGCGGCGCAGGCAGAGCCGCCTCAGCGCTAGGAAGCACAGCCGGAACCGGGGAACAGGCAGCGAAGAACAAAGGCAGACCAGAAAATAGAAAGCAAATCATAGCCGCCTCCAAAGCGGCAGGCTGGAAGAAAACAACAAGGGAAAAATCAAGTGGAAAGGATTAAGAGTTTAACAGAGGAATAAGGGTGGCAAAGCCCGTGTGGGGGTGGAGAATTATGAACGTCAGAACTGCGACATCCCAACACACAAACCACGGGTATACAGCCAGCTGCCATCTTCAGCGTTACCATCAAGTCTTGAGGCCAAGGTTGTCATAAACCAAACAATTTCCTTGCCAAATTCCATTGCAGCTGAAAAGCATCTGAGCACCCAGTTTCTTTGCAAGTCCCATTATTTCCCAATATTTGTGCTGTTAGAATCCCAGCTGGATGCATCTGATGAAAGGAGACGCTGAAACCACAGGAAATACTGTTTCAAATTGCTTTGACAGTTTGACTGTCAGCAGCAAATTTCGTTTTGTTTTAACTTCGCTGCTTGGAATGTAATCATCTCCCTAGCAGAGACTTGGCATTTAGCAGACAGGTTGTCCAAGGGGTGCAACAAAGCAGCTAATGGCTGTCTTCAGGGAAAGTCTCTACAGAAGCAGTTATTTTTCCTGTCTGTAGGTGGATGCTTACTCTCCTGTCCCCCTTCTCCCCCCTCCTCTAAGTTTTCTGGAATAAGAAAATAAGATCTCCCTATCAGAAATAAATTGTCCAGGCCATTAAAGCTTAAACAACTGCTTGTTCTAAGGACCTGGTCTAAGCCAGAACGGTACAATCATGTCGGGTGTCACTGGTGGTGGGGAAAGCTTGTTTTCCATTGACTTGTGTCTGTATTTTGAATGTACAAATGCTTTATACCTGAAAGTTACAGCTTTCAGGTAATAAGTCTTTCTGCAAAGACCCTTAATCTTGCTCTACACTGAAGAAATTATTATCCATTCTTTTTATTTATCCACTGGGGGTTCTACAGCATTGCAATCTCATACAGTGCAGTAATCACATATCTTGTCTCTGGTTCGTTCTCCTCTGCAGGGGAGGTCTGCATCTGCAATATGGTCACCACCCAGCCACAGCATCTCCATCCATCTCCTATGATCCAATCCACCCCAGACAGCTGATGAGCTGAAATGGACGTCCCCGAGCAGAAGCCAGCACTACACCAAAGCTCATCACATGACTCATGCTCTGAAGAAAAGTGCTTTACATGCATTCCCAGGAGAAAAAGCTACAGGGGTCTGGCTATAACTTGAGTTCCCACAGTCAGATGGACGTGTTCTCCCTCCTTCTTCCCTTCGCCCCTTCCCAACATATAATGTTTTGTTCTACATGGTCATTGTAACCTAGCATAAACTTGGATGGCCACTTGGAAGGGTAGTCCCACATTTCCTGTTCAACTTGATTGACTGTTCACTCCCTGCTCCCTTGTTCCAGCATTTCTGTAATGACAGGCTCAGAGAACCAGGAAACTCATACAGCTGTAAACTAGTTCAAGAGAAAAAAAAAATAAAAAAAAAAAATCAACATCCGTAGACATAACAGACATATTTCAAGTCCCAGGTGACTGGAAGGAGACCCTGGAAGCCAATATGACAGGGCCCCAGGATCCAGCTGCCATGTTCAGGGGCAGGCAAGGCATTCTTAGGAGAACTCTCATCAGAGCTCAAGATAAGCTCAGAGTAGTGACCAAATCCAAACAAATCTTCAAAGTTTGTTCATAGCTGGATCCATCTGTAATAAACGGGCACCCACCAAGAAATATAAATCAGGTCAGTGTTTCCTTTTACAAATGGTTTATTTTAGTTTCTAAGGTAATAGGAGCTTAAGTGTAAAGTTACAAGAGAAGAAAACAGTAAAATACCCCAGCATTAATTACACAGTGAAAGTTTCACAGAGAAGATGCTATATAGTGGAACCCCCAAGTCTAGCTTTTCTACAATAACAGGATTGCATCCTTGGCTGCACTTAAAGCCTTTATTTTTCACAGCATCACTGACACAGTCCTGTAAACCACAAGTCTCTTTTAACAGCTTGTCTTACTACCTACATAGCCATTTATTCAAGTATAAAGGTTAAATTAAAAATAAATTAAAGCAACTGATGCATGAGTGTACCCAAAGCCTGATAGGGATATTGTTGAAGATGAGAAGATAACCAAGTGAGTAAACACTAACTGCTGGCTTAGCCTAACTTATGAGAAATCTGTTGCAGCAGGTAACTGGAAGCCTTTATCTGGTAAACAGCAAGATTTACTTTTCTTTCTGCCTTTCTAGCTTGATCTGAGATCTCTGCAGAGGCCTCTGTCAAAAAGACTCATTCTTAGCCTGATTTCCCAAGGAAAGAAAGGCTTTTGCAATTACATTGTCTGTTGATGTTTCTGCCTGTGGGTCCCCTTTTTTCCCTTCCCTTGCCAAAAAAGCATGTTTAAGCCATTGCCTAAGTCCATCTAAATTTGTACAAAGGTAACTTCTGTGAAATGCAAAGCCAAATTGATGAAGCAGATCCTAATAAAGATGTCACTAATAAAGTGGCAAGCATGTACAGATGCTGCTTCATATACATATGAGAATCCACACAGCAGTGCTACATCAGGACAAGTCCACAGGAAACCAGGCTTCACTTGTTCTGCTGATCACAGAAAAAAAAAAATAAAATTTTTATAATCGCATTAGCTCATCCTTTAACAGGGAGGAGACCAGGGTAAATGACTTAGTGTTCAAAGGAAAATCAATGATCATGGAATATCAAAGGAAAGAGGCTCCAGTCAAGACTCAAATTGCTGTTAGCAGACAATGCACAGAGAGCTGCATGTAGTCCCCAACTAGCTCATTAATAACCCTCTATTTGGGGCCCCATCCCAAGCTACAAAAGAAAGCCAAACTCACATTTCAAGTGCTAATGCGATTTATCTTCCTTGTGTCAATGCTAGGAACCCCATGACTACATATTCAACCAAGTCATTTTGTGCAGGGTTTGTTTTAGCAGGGCTGATACCAGTGAGACAGTAGGACTGCTTCTTTCATCAAAAGTCAGAATGAGATCAGTTTCAATCCACTGTGAAGCTGCATCCTAAAGGTGGAGTTTCACACTGCAACATGGCAGATAGAAGGTTCAGCTCCCATTGAAAAGTCATTCTGTTCCCCCCTTCTACCTGTAGATATCCTTCTACTGCCTCACTTCCACAAACACTGGTGCCAATTTGATTGAAGGAATTAAGCAAGCAGAAAGCTAGCGCAGCAAAAAAACTGAGGCTTTTTTTTTTTTTTTTGTTTAACTCCTTTGGTTGAACTAGCTCACCACAGAGCCAGATCTCAGTGAAACTACATCCTAAGCCAAAAGATGAATCAGCAGTAACTCACTGCGGGGATCTGCCAGAGTTTGCAGGTTTTGTAGAGAATCTGAAAAAACTGCTCAGAGGTGTGAGCTGCCAGATCGGTCCCATGAGGATGAGCTGTATTAACACTGATCATCATCAACATATTTCTTCATTAACTGCCAACTCTTTCATTGCTGATGTAGGAATAGAGAAGAATTTCACAGTTACATTTATTGAAAAGCTGCTTAACTTAACCCAGTGGTTCGGTTCCAGAATACCCACTAAGGAAGCCTCACAGTTCCTGGGCAGCTAAGAAAGTGATATCCCCATCTCCCAAAACTCCACTCCCAGCTGGACACTCTTGACTAGTCTGTGCCGATTTTGGCACTCACTGGGACACTTCCATGAGCGAAATGAACTCAGAAAAACAGCAGACAAGCAGGTCCAAAGAGTAGCAACTTTGGCATAAAGAAAGAGACAGAACAAGTAGCCACAGAGATAAAGCCACCTTTCAGTGGCCACAAGTCATTAGATGGGCTTAGCTGCAGGTTAAAGCAACATCTTTAGCTGACCAGCTCCAAGGGAAGGCAGTTCAGAGAACCATGCCTGTTCTTCCCCTACTTTCTGGTCCCTGAAATTAGTAAGCAAAAGGAGAAAAGCTCAGAAGCTATCCAATTTCCACTAGAGGCAATAAATTCCACAGGAAAAAAATATTTTCAAAATATTATATGGCTAAAATATGACAGTTGTCTTGGTTTACCCTCATTTTGTTTCCATTTCCTTGCCAAAAAAGAAAAAAAAAGTATAAATAAATGAATACAAGCCTCGACTCAACCCCACTTTCCTAATAACTGTGCTTACTTTCTCTCTTCTGGATTCACTCCACAGATATCTAACTATCTGTATCCAAACTTTCCCATTTTCACTCTAGATTAACCAAAGCTATTCAGTGGTTCAACAGAGCTCCTCTCTGACCTGAGACAATCAACCATGCTTCACTTAAAATCTTTTCTTTTTACCTATTTAAGCCTTCCTTCCAAGTATTCTTTGACAGACTCTCAGAGAGCTGTATCCTTAGTCTTCTCCTTTTATCCTCCCACATTATCTCTGAGTTAGCTCATCAGAAATACAAACACAACTAACATCTCTGCAGATGACTTACAGATCTGCGTCTTTCCCCAGAGCTATCTCTGTCTATCCAAACTCAAATCAAAGCCTTTATCTCTCTTCTGTGGATGACTAGCAGGAAGTTAAAACTCAACAAAACTAGAACATGGTTCCTTCTCTTCACTGAAAGCCCTCTTATTATGTGCTTTGTGTGTATCATCATCAGTCTACCTGCCACTCAAGCTTGTATGTCAACTGCCAGCTCTGACTGAAACCCCGTTGTAGATCCTAGCACCCAGGGTACGTCTAAATATTAGGCTGCTTCTACATGGCATCTCTAAGGCAAAGTCCTTTGATCCATCCGTGCAACTAACACACCCCTAGTTTGGTCTCCTTCTTCCATACCTAGACTGCCCCAATATCTCTCCCTCTAGCATGAACCAACACAGCCCATAAATAAACAGCCATCAACTGCTGTAAATGCTATGATCTGACAACAGAGCAAGGCTTACTGCAGGCCTCCTATTAATGATCAAATACACCACAGCCATCAAATGGCTCATTTAACTAATTCTGCCAATTCAAATTTGTTCTGAAAAAATCTTGAAGGGATAATTTTGTACCCCAGCACACATTAAAATCAGATCAGGTATTGTCAGTCCTTCCAGAGGCAGAACAATAACTCTGTAGTGAAGGCAGTGTGGCACCATGGCCATACCTGATCCTAATCGATTTAGTACTGCTGGGAGACTGGGCTGTGCACAGCCTGGGAATTAGCAACTCAGGAACCACAAGCCAAGATTGGTTACTCTGACCACATCACTTCTCTGTTTGAAGCATTCTGCTAGCTCCCTCTTTTGTGTTGCATCAAACATTATTTACTTATCCTCTTTTCCATGAGCATCTTCAGGAAGTCACCACCCTGTTCATTATGTCCCATTTCCTTTATAGTTGATTTCTCTCCTCTATTGCCCACTTGTTAAAACTACAATGAAAATATGTTTGTGCTTACCTTCATGCTGCTTTTGAGGCATGGAGGAGACATCCTACAGAATTAAGCTGCTCAAGCAGTCCAAACAGTCCACTGGGTCTGGCCAGACTCAATCCAGTTTGGTTTGTGACATTTGGTCTCACTCCAGCATCCCATGTGCTACCCTGTCAAACAGAACATAGCTTGATGAAGTCCAATCTGTTTGACAAAGTACTGTCTATACCTTAAGTCCACTCCAAGCTGCAGAAGGTTCCCATTAAAAGCAGAAAAAGATACTTCATTGATGCTGTTTCAGTATGACTCAGGCCAAGAGTGTATGTGTTTTGAAGAGACTACAACACTCTGGCATTGTTAACACAGCAACACATCCTTTTCAAAGGAAAATGTTACCAGTATAGGTCACTACAATTTACTTATATTCAAAATTAATTGAAACAGAAGAATCAGAGAGTAGAAGAATGCTTACCAACTTTTTTTTTTTTTTTTTAACATGTATGGTCATGTGAGAAAATACTGCATTTAGCAGAACAGATTGGCAGCCTTCTATTATTTTTCTTTCAAATTCTGACAACATATCATCTTCTTCCTGACTGCTTACAAATGTGATTTAAAAAAACCTCTCAGTTAAATCCTTCCTGAAAAACCTAGGACTGGGGGTTTAGGAAATATTTTTATTTCTATTTGTCAATGTAAGTATACAGCTCTCCTAGAGACTGGATATAGAAAATTGAGAAAAAGCACCGAAGATTTTATTGTGCTGCTTTTCAAACGTAAGGCTCCTACACCTGTTTATTTCAACACAGAAACCAAAGATACCCAATCTGAACAATACTTTGGGAAGGAAGAAAAAGAAATCAAACACATGTAATAAAAGTGGCAGCCGCAGTGTTCAAGGCCAGGTTGGATGGGGCTGTGAGCAACCTCGTCTAGTGGAAGGAGGCAGGGGGATTAGAACTAGATGATCTTTAAGGACCCTCCCAACCCAAACCATTCCATGATTTTATGACTCTGTAATGTATTTCTGTACGGTTCTTAGATCATATGTGGTGATGTGAGCTGCAAGAAAATGAGAGAAGAAAATGGAATGCAAGCTGATGGAGACAGTTCAGAGTCTACAGGTAAGAAAATATAATGCCACTTACCTATGTTGGGAATTCAGAAGTGAGCAACAGTTTCAGTTATAATTGTAATGGTGCAGAATTTCATGGCAGGCAAGCAGAAGAGCTATAAAATGTGATTTTATACCAATGCAATTTACCTGTGTCTGAAGCTAGGGCAATAAACACAAATCACGATGGACAGGGTCTTTGCCTCCCTATACTGAGGCTTGCTAGACATGTTACATAGCAATATTTGGCCATCAGCAACTGTAACTAGAAAAAAAACCACTTCATATACCTCAGACACAGAAGAGACTTAACTGTTCTTTGTTTTCACTTTGTATTAACGTTGTTAATTATCATTCTAACAGAAAAGTTAACAGAGTGTGTCTAGATAGTCCCTCAAATTATTAGGATACCTGTAATTAAGTTCTGATATTTATACCTCTTAGTATCACAAAAAGGTTATATAAAAAGTTGAAATGTAATGTGTTCTATATTTTTTGTGTTTTCTTACATTTATTCCAATTAAAAGTTTGTCATCTGCTGTTATTACATGCTAAAACAGCATTGTCAACTAAAAAGCACAGTTTATAGGATTCCATTTTCTTTCTGTAATCTTAACCAAGAATCCCAAAGCACTTAACTGACTATAATAAAATAATGTCAATTTCTACTGAAAAGCTGTCACTGGAACATGGCAACGGTCTAACAGTACTCAGCAATGGTGCCACACCAGGGTTTATGCCAGGAAGGTTTTTCCATTTGTTTGTTTTAAAGTTTGGAGACTCCTAACTCCCAGCAGGTGCAGTTTCACACAAAGAACGTCAGGACTGTCAGGCTAATTCCTCACTTTCTGAAAACTGTGTCTTCCCCAGGTACTAGTGCCAGTGGGGAAATACAGACCTGAAAGTTTCAAGCTGCAGGTCTGAAACAACTCACCTTGTGCGCAGGGTGTATGCAGTCGGGACACTGCAAGGTGGGACTAGGGGGGGCTCCATACTGCACCTCGTGGATGTCACTATTTGAGTGACACTCCTCTTGTCTTTACATGCCATCTGATGTTACCTGTGTGGGACAGAGTCCTGTGAAAGACAAAAGATGTTTTTCCCCACACACAGGTTATGGTCTGTTAAACCAGTGAAGGACAACACAGATCAGTTCCACCTGTTTAGGCGGTTGCCTTTTGGGGTTTTGTTAATACAAAAGGGTGAGTCTCCTGGGGCTGCAGAGAAGGGGCGATCCCCCTATTTTCAGCGTTGGGCGGCTGGGAGCAGGAGAGAGCAAGCAATGAAACCTCCATAAAATCTTAGTGGGGAAAAAAAAAACAAAACAACAAAAAAAAATTCTAAAGACATAATTTTTGGAAGCCCCGCAGAAGTCTCTCGGCATTTATGGCGGACAAAGCACATGCACTTGGAGAACTCGTTTCCTCGTCCTCCCTCCCGTGAGCTGTCCGCAGGGCCCGCAGGCACCCCCCGCACTCC
>NW_009935553.1:6255-22564 GCF_000696875.1 Nestor notabilis | reverse complement strand
CCTCCCTTTGCGGTTCACAGCGCGGTGCTTGTCCTCCAAGGGAATACTTCCCGCTGCAGCAGTAGGAGCACAGCGTGCCCAGCCCCCGGGTAGGTGTTGAGGCTGTTGCATGTGGCCTTTTTCCGAGTGTTTTGCTGCCACACAGACTGGCAGAGGCTGAGCTGATCGCCCATGACCCAGAGCACAGCCCAATACTCAGGGGTACACACAGCAGCCATGTCCTCCTGCTTCAATCCCTGCAGCAGCCAGAGGTACCGGCCTCACACGCCCATATTCACTGCCAACACCACAGAAACAACAGCGTCTGGTCCTCCCATGCCCAGGGTGAAGGAGCTGTGGATGAGAGCACTGGGGAACCCATCCCTCCTCCAGCCTGCCGGTGGCCTCGCAGCTCCTCCTTAGGGCTGCTGCTGCCATCTCCACGTCTCGGCTCCATCTCCAACTCTTATTTCCATGCTTGGCATGGATTTTTTATCTCTTTCTATCAAGCACAACAGAGTCAATCTAATACAGCTCCTAGAGCTAGAGGTGACTCCCCAGCAGTAATTATAGCCTGAAAAATGACGTTCCCATCCCTTGCCCATGCACACAGATCCTGCTGCCACTCTGGATCTCTTCTGATCCCAGCCAGGCATCTACCTGCGCACCTCCTCTGCACCTGCAGGTGCTGATTTTCACCTCTTGCCGTAAATAGATCACTCCAGCGCCCTAATCAGCTTCCTGAAGGCTCTCGGGAGCCACAGGTGTATGTCGAGTTGCTAATCATTCTCTGCAGGAGCTGGTGTCTCTGTGAGTCCTACCAATAACCTTCCCTGCCACATGGGCTGGCTGAATCTCATCAGGTTTCATGTAAGGGAGGCCACTGAGTTCCACCAGCTAATGCAAACCAAGGGCTTTGCCTTACACAGCTTGCCCAGCCGCAGCTTTCAGCCCCCAAGTTGAACGTGGGGCCTCAGTGTGGTAAATGGCAACACAGTCTGGGGGAGAGGAGGAGAGGTCAGAGTGGATTTAGAGCTGCTGTGAAGCCTTCACCCTCTCCTCTATGTCCAGCATTTCCCCAGTGATCAGCCAAACACTGCAGCTGGAGGGCAAATGCGTCCCCATGCTGGCCAGAGGTGACCCACATCCCCTCGCTGGGTTTTAGAGCAGGATCCCAGGGGAAGCCTGGTCCCTCTCCCCTTCTGGGGTACAGATGAGGCTGCACATCAGCAAGATGTGAGAGCACCGAGATGAGCTCCAGATGGGAGCTGAAGAAGCACAGAGACCCGGAGAGGCTGCAGATGGCTGCAGCCAGGGAGCAGAGGGCTCTTGAGGAGCAAAGGGAGGCTCAGGCAAGGCAGCACAAGGGAAGGGAGGCTGAGAAAGCCTGCAAGTTCTCTGGAGCAGAGCCAGGGCAAAGCCTGAAAATCATTCCGACCTGGATCTCAGGGCTAATGGGACTGTGCAGGTGGTGGCAGCCATGTGTGTGACAGAGCCTGCAGCACTGGGCTGCGCAGCACAGAGGCATCACCAAGGATGCTGATACACAAGCTGGTGTCACGTATGTCCCAGAGCCTTGTTCGCTGCTAGAACAGGCAACTGTGGTGAGACTACCACAGCCTCATTTAGTGCTGATGCACTGCCCAGAGCAGGCAGGAACCCCCGGATCACACCTTCCTACACTTCTTAGCCACCCTGAAAGGGTGAAGACCAGAGTGATTTGCAGTTCAAAACCTGCATCCACCATGCCAGGGGTGCTCCCTGACAGAGGGAAGGACTCTTCCCTGGCCAGACAGCTAAGGGGCATGGCAAGGTTAGAACACCACAGCCTGTCCCTGTGCAGCACCCAGACCCCTTCTGATAGGACTAAAAGAAAACTAACATCCCAGCAGCTCCTCCCTGATGCTCAGGCTGAAGAGGGTCAAGTTGAACTCCCCGAGGCCAGCCAGTGCATGCAAGGCCAGCTGTGGACTGGACAGGCAGGGCAGATGTCAGCTGAGGTCCTGAAGCTACAGACACCTTTGAAACAGCCTGAGATGACAACAGCAGATTCCCAAGCCTCTATAGCTAAGGGAAAGCCTTCATTACCCTCTTCCCAACTACAATTCAGAGTGAAAATAGGAGAATGCTGCCTTGGTTTAGCTGAAGCCCTCCTCAATATTAGTTATGAGGAGACATTCAAGATGAGCCAGAGCCGGGTGAGATGTGCAGGGTGCATCCCCCCAGCATCCAGTGGCTTTCAGCTTGTGGTACCACCTGATTTTGATATCCTAACTCTCAGCAAAGCCACCTTGTTCCATGCTCTGTTCCCAGCTCTTCCTCTGCCCCGTCCCTCACACACCCCAGCCTCTGCTCCACAGTGCCAGAGCCTTTCCCTGTTGAAATCCAGTCGCTCTGCATGGAGGTACCTTTCTAAAGCTAGCTCTGAATAACACCTTGAACCTACAGTCTTGCTCCTAATGCAGCTACCACAGCTGCTTTCTGGGTCAAAGGAACTAATTTGATCACAAAATCATGTAAGAGGGTTTTAACCTTCATTATTTCCAATTGCAGACTGATTTAAATGCAGCATTCAAAAGGCCCTGCAGCGCAATTACACAACCGACTGCATGAAAATTAATAGCTCCTAATTGTACCAGAGCAGCAAGGTGATATTTGCATTGGCACTTTATCCAAGAAGGTTCCTTCTCCTCAAGGGTCACCTCTGCATCCCCCCTGAAGAGTCCTACCAGCCCCTTCCCCAGCAAGCATCTTCCTGTACACAGGAAGCAAACCCTCACTGCCCTGTGATATTCCACACACACAGAGGGAGTTCATTTATGTATTTATTTGGGCTTATTTGGGAAGAAACTTCCTGTACTACCCGTTGTTTCTCAGCAGCCTTTCTTGCTGGCTTGGTGCAGGTGCCAGGAGCAAGCAGGAGGCCTCCCTGGCCTCAGGGCAGGGACCTGATGGCTTTGCTGGGGAAGGGACCACTGGTGTGATGAGCGCCTGTGAGGTCTCATGCACTGCCCATGCTCCTTGCTTTGAAATCCAGTGGGTTTCTGCTCTGCTGGTCCTCTGCCAGGACAGCTCCAGCCTCTTGTAAGGTCTAAGGTCTTTCCCCAACTCAGCTATCAACAGACCTGTGCTAAATACATCCCACCATGAATGGGAATGCTTCTCTATGCTGCCAGGGCATGTAAGTGAAGCACCAAACTCAGAGGTAGAGCGAGACCAGCAGCAGCATTGAAGCAAAAGATGAGCTGGTTATCAGATGCCATCCCTGCCTCCCAGCCTCTCCTGGCCAAGCCATCTGGCAATTCCCCTGGTCCCGGCTGCCATCCAGAGGGGCTGAGAAGCAATAGCCAAGGAATGGTCTTACAGCACCTGAGTAAAAGCTCAGCAGTGGTTCTTTTCCTCTTTCCTTCCACCAGATAGGAGCAAATTGGTGGCATGATACATCTGGGCCTGTGCAGATCAGCAAAGGTGGACAGTAAGTGCCCTGCACTCACTGAAGGTCCCTGTACCAGCACTGAGCATACAAGAGGCAGATCGGTTACTGGTGGAGCGGGAAATAAGCCCAGAGCCCCTGTCTGGCAGCAGTCAGTGTGAAAACCCAAAGCCCAGGTACATTACAAGTGGCCCCAGCTTGGGCACACTATTCTGCTAAAGCCAGGCCAAGTGCTCCTAATGGCCTTTCCTGCATTTAAGAACCACTACATGTCCAGAAAAGCAGGAGCAATCCAAAATGGTTAATCCCACAAAAGTGCTTCAGCTTTGCAGAAGGGAAGAAGGAAAACACAGGTCAGGAAAGTTTGCCTGCCCCAAGTGAATTGCATGGCTGGGCAAACATGAGCCCATTTCCTGAAGAGACCATAGTGACCTTGTTTGATCTTTGAAAAAACTTGTTTGTTTAGGGCTTTTTCCTGAACTGGAAGTTATGCTGGAATGGGATTTAGGTTAAACTGGGGTAAGGATGTAACCATGGTAATATGGGAGTAGTTGTTGATGCAACTTTGCTGGAGTTGTTTGTGTAAGCACTAAGAACAACAACTTTATGTATTCAGCAATGTGATCACTGGGAAAATAAGTATGTAAAGCAGGCCTAAAGCTGTAAAAGTAATGCCTGAGGGTGTGCTTCCTTGGAGCTTTCCCCAAGGTAGCCCTTTCTGCAAACCCTTAACACGCTGTTTACATTGCAATGATCTAGCAAAGAAAAACAGCCATCAGCTGCTTTGGCAATGAAGAACATCAGCATCATCTTTTAATTTCTGCCTGAGCAAGTCCAGGACCTCCTGCAGTAATCTTACTGCAGCAAACCACTGCAGCGGTTATTTTAGATGAGTTTGTTTCACTGGGCTCCTGTTGATCTCAGGAGGCAAGAGTTCCAGCATTAAAAAAAATACAAAATAATCAAAGCGGCAGGAAAATCCAATACATCAGCCTCTCCCAAAACTGGTTTGCAGGTGTTCTCTGTCCACCCCCACTGCAGGTCAATATGTCCTCCTTGGCCAGAGCATTTGCTGACAGTGAAATGGCCCTTCCTCTTCCATACTTACTATAGTCACCTCACCCCAATTTACAACTAAGAGCATCAGATACAGATGAGACTGTTGTTTCTGACTGGTAAGCCAGCATCCCTGCTACCTCTGCTTTACTCTTTTTGTCTTGTTCCACAGCTTCAGATCCTGCCCCTCTGATCTGCTCTGGTGAGACCCCACTTGCAGCACTGTGTGCAGTGCTGGTGTCCTCAGCATAAGAAGGATGCAATTCCAAATGGACAAGTGTCAGATTTTAGACTTGGGCAGGAACAAGCAACTCCAGAAACACCAGAGAACAAACTTGTCCTGGGGAGTTGGAACTGGATGATCTTTAAGGTCCCTTCCAACCCAAGCCATTCTGTGAGTCTATGAAATAAGGGGCTATGTAGCAATTCTTTGCCAGAGGAGAAGAGCCTGAACAAAGATCAAGTCAGGCTGCTCTGGAAACAACTATGATGACAGATGGACTACAGCAACTGCAGAGTCTTGTAAACTTGCCAAAGTTTAACAGACTCTAAAGCGACAAGACTTAAACCCCACATTAATCTGGATGATCTTTGTAACCAAGTCAGGGCTTGAAGCAACCTGCTCTAGTGGAAGGTGTCCCTGCCTGCAGCAGGGGGTTGGAACTGGATGATCTTTAAGGTCCTTTCCAACCCAAACCGTTCTATGATTGCTGTAGCTTGGGAAAATATGTCAATACAGTTTGCTGTGAAGGTCTTGCTGGCATATCACATGATTTGGTCTCCACAACAGACAAAAAAAAACAACACTAATGTAACCTTCCATATAACCCAGCAATCATTTTTTAATTACTTACTACTTCTTTAACCTTTAATCAGAGGGCAAACTACCTAGCACAAGCACTGAAAAGTCCAGGGAACTGCATAATAAAAGTACAGGTAGTAAAGAAAGGCAGTGGCTAAAAAACCCCTTCTACTAGAAAGATTTCTTCAGTAACCATCAGCACTTGCAGCCCTTGTCTCAGGTGAGCTGCCAGTGGCGGCACCAAAGGTCTGTCAGGACTCACCTCCACTGCCAAGTTGGCACCTGAGCCATCCCTACCTGCATGGAGAGAGCAGAGTACTGCAATAAACCCTCTGCTTCCTTAGGATTAGAAGCACAATTGTCGGTGCTGTACAGGAATTGATTGAGCAACATAGTTCTGTTGTGAGATACCCTATGCCTTCCAGGAACAGCATGATGCTGGTTAGGAAACACTCTGAACAAACGTCATCCTTATGCCCAACTTCCAAGACTTGGAAGAAGACTGAAAAAGTCATTAGATGTAGCAGCAGAACATGCCACAGGCCCAGAAACACAAGCCCTTGAATTTAGGTGCTGTATGAAACCTGCAAGGAGAGAAGTCTGTGATACACTGTTCTTACTGCCAATGTAAAAGACATAATCATCACAACACCAATGATTTCATCAAACAGTTTCTGATGTGAAGCATCACTTCAAGCATCCCTGGAAGGCAGTGCTCTGCAGATTAAGATTCTCCCTCTCTAGAGGACAACTGAGTTACAGTCAAAAGACTGCAGAGTGCCTGAAGGTGAGAGTAAAGGTCAAATCCTGTGGTCATCCTAAAAACAGAGCTCTGAAAGGAATTACAGTCATCTGCATGATTTGCCATCACACGATTTATATTCATTTTCAGAGGTAACTAGCAAACTCAAGGAGCCTACGGAGCATGTTCTGACTTTGGAATCAAACCCAGGAACATCGTGTGATCACTCAAGCTGCAGACTTCAAGGAGACTCCATAATGCTCTGCCCTCTTCATGCACGCAGGCATTTCAACCCTCATGAGAATCTTACAGCTCAAGCCTGAGCGATGGAAGAGGCCAGAGGAAAACTCACCCTGAGCATGGGGCGCTCTGCTCCCCAAAGGCAGATGGGCCCCCAGATCTCCCCTGGCAACAGCCTGCTTTGGGTAACTTTGGCAAGCTTCTGAGCCCTCAAGGGCTCCTCGACCCTCCTGAAGCTTCTGCGGAGCAGTGACAAGATGAGAAATCATGGGATGTCTGGGCTTTAGGCATTAGCCTCTAAGTGAATTTCAGGCTTTTAGCATTAGGTCCCTAAGTGAATTTCAGTTCTTCTCTGGGAGCAGAAGATAACACAGATTAAAGTCCCTTGAAGCCAGTCATTCATCCACGGTGAGACATTCTCACCCTAACGGGACATGCCTCTTCATTCAGTGCAGGATGCAGGGTTTGTCTAACGCCTGTAGGGTTGTTCACAATGAGCTGATGAGTTATTCTGAAGAAATCAAGTTACCTTCCAGGAGTTAATGGAGAAAAGAGCATGCACAAGCTTAGAAACTGCACTGTTCTAGTTTAATTTGTTCTTCTCTTGGGAGCAGTCTGGACAATCTGATTGCTAGAAGAGTAACTATATACTCACCTGCAGTCCCCCTTCTACCTTATCCAAACGAGCAATCAGCATTTGAGAAACCTTAAGACTGCCCCATTCAGAACAAAAAAAATTGGGCTGTTTCAGGTCAGCCTAGCACATGTTAGGAAAACTTCTGAAGCCTTGAATACTTCCCTGGGATTTTAACCAGGAACTTCCACAGTGCTCTAAGTACCAGGGTTAGCCTCTGACATCCTTAAATCATGCTACTCACCAAAAAGGGTTTAGTAGTTCCCTGCCTAACTTTTGAAAGCCAAGCAGGTGTGTGATTATGAAGCTGAAGTTCAGTTTTGCTCCTATAATTCAGCTGAAGAAAAGAATTCAGGAATTTTCTAGGGTAAAAGCCAATTTCTCCATTAAGGAACATGTAGATAGAGAACTGAACTATCACCCACAGATCCCATTCTCTCTCATAGGTGTACACAGGCAAAGCATTTCCTTCCAGCTGCTGTGTTTACTAATGCTGGTGATATTTTACTCAAGTGACTGAGTCTCATCTGAGACTCTTTTTCACATGGCTTTTACAAGACACTTTTTCAGGATGCACACACAAGTACAGGTAAAACACAAAGAGAGACAAACCAGTAAGAAATTGCTGTTACAGTGATAAAACAGCCAGCATAAATCAAAGTCACCCAGGCATGGAAAAAAGTGGCTTCTAATTACACCTTCCCCTGTTCCAAAATCAGCTCACAAGGTTGCACATTCACTGCCTCATCTACATGTCTGACCTGGGGAGTTACGTTGACAGCACTTACTCACTGGCTCACGTGAGGCATCTTTAACCAGTTTTCATCATAGTTTTCCATCTGTACAGTTTATAGCTTTTGTAGGGTCTTATGTCCATACCTAGGAGATACAATGTAAGGCCACACTGCTGACAATGCCATTTAGATACCATTTACCACTTTTCTAATGGTCTAAGCAACTACAAACAGAAGCAGTTTATTGAGACAGCATTGGAAATTGGTATCCTAAAGGATGAATTTTGGTCACACCTGATATTAAGCAGGTGTTAGCCAGCTACTCATGAGCGTATATATGTAGTTACATATCAGTAACTATGCCTAACCATTGACAGTACTCATTATTTCTACTATGACATACTTAATAAGGTCATGGACACATAGGGCCTCCTCCCAACTACAGACATTACTATCTGACTGACCGCAGAATCATAGAATGGTTTGGGTTGGAAAGGACCTTAAGACCATCTAGTTCCAACAGTTAGGATGGCTTCACATCTCCCACTCACCTGATGAGGTTTCTGGTGTTTTCCTTCAAGGAAGACTGAGCATCTGTCAAAAAACAACAACAACAACAATCAAACACCAAAAAGGACTTTAAGACAATAATAATTTGCTGTGGTTGTTCCTTCCTAGCTGTGGGAATGTTTAACAATGTTAAACGGAGATACAGCCTGCAGCTTTCATAGAGATACTCTAAGAAGAATATGACCGTATATAGCCCTGGTTATAAAACAAAGCCCATCTCAAAGTTCAACCCACTGTTGAACTGGATGTTAGTGTTGGTTTATGACAGAAGGCTTGTACTTCCTCTGCCATGCAGCACCTGCAACCTCCTTCGGTGAAGGATCTCTCATATAAAAAGAGCTGAGAGATAATCCCGGTTTGGGGGAGAAGTGAGAGACAAAACTCAACCAAACCCCCCGAACACAATGCCCAAACCTTTTCCTTACAGTGACTCAACTTTCTTTGAAGCAGGTTCTTCAGACTTACCTGGCTCACAACTGATGTGCTGCGCTAAATGCCCGAGGGTAAGTGACAGAACCCTTGCAGCGTGTTCACAAGGGTCCTCCTCTGCTCCCACTGAGGACAACTCTGGTTTTAGAAACGAAAGTCAGGAGAAATGACTATGCTAGAGCAGTGCACCTCAACTACTGATGCTACTACTTTCATTCCATGCTCTGAGAAAACATCCCTGCAAGCCAAAACTCTCCTGTACAATACATTTCTATACCCTACAGACATGCACTCTACATATACATGAGCATACATGCTTATAAATAACACAGTGTATCATTCACTTACTGATTTGTCCTACATTAAATGGCAGCTTCTAAGGAAAAAGCATGAATCATTTTTACACCATCAGATGTCAGAAATGGTAATCTTGGCTACAATCAAGTTGCACATCATACACTTTATTAGTAACATATCATGGTAAGGAATGATGTCACCCACATATACACATACATATCATATTGCAATCAGATCACCCATAGGGAATTTTTAGTTTCCTCTGGAAACAAAGAATAGGACTCTACCAAAATCACAATATTACAACAAAAAGATTTGCTGTCTTCATGTGAAGAACAAAGACATGTGCAGTAAAGAACACGGGTCTTGCATGGAAATACATTTCTCTTGGGAATATATTTTGCTTAAAGCGGGGGGCAATCACATGGGATACAATAACTGAGCTTGTGGTGGATGAATCGTTAGTAGCCTGAAACACTTAAGGTGGTACACACACAGATTGAAACCAGACAGTAACCAAAAAGGTCACACGTTTCCATTCACACAGGAAAAACTCATGAGTTCACCAAATGGAAAGCGAAAGCAGTAAATGTAACAGCTTAACTCAGTTTCACTTGATTGTAGCTGCACAAGATAGTGCAAAGGTTTCTCAAAAAGCATTTTTTCATCGGGCAGTATGGGCTGGCAGCTCGAATGACACACTCCAGTGATTGTCTCTGAAACAACAGACGGTCTTGACCAAAAGGATGAAGTTAGGAAAGCCCTATTAACCTGAAATGATTCTTAGGTATTCTTCCCACTTCTTCCCTTGTTCTTTCTTCCTTGTAAAACATGAGCATTCTGCAACAGAAAGGTATGTTGCTGAAGACAAGCACTCATCTATAAAATAAAGGCTCTCGAGGACATTATGTACCAAGCTGAAGCAGCAAGCTCCCCGCTGCAGCAATTCCAGGCTATGCCTTACAGGCCCGCTATTTTCACACCCAGCCAACAAAGGGGTTTAAGGCCATGTTAAGAATCCTACATAAAAACGGGTCAGTGTTCCCTGGGTCCGTCCCCCTGAAGCTGGCAAAAGTTTAACATGGTCTGGAAGAAACAAAGAAAGCTGGAGTTATTTTAAAGGTTGATCTCTTAATCTTGTAGCTGCAAGGTAGGGATTACACACCTTGGTGAGTCCCTGGAAATTTGGGAGCATTCCTTGCTTATGCTCACTACTACATGAGGTTTTTTGCACCCTCTAAAGTTCTCCTGAAGCACTTAGAACAAAAGCATATTGAAAATCAAAAGCTGATGCACAGGATTGGGATACCTCTCCTCCCTTGGTTTCCCACTCCACCCTCTCTTAGTTGACTTGTAATTCCATTTATTAAATGATTCTCACTTTAAGCAGTTAGGATTTTTAGGCCCCACCTCTACTCTCACTGAAGGGCTGATCCAGAATCTCAAGGCTAAGAGTCAGAATCTCCAATTCCAGATGTATGTTTGATTGGGTGAATGGTTTGTTCAGCCCCAATTACCCCAATTTATTTTTGCCATGAGCTAAAACCTGTTTCCTGACAGAACATCAGATGATTGCATAAAATACTGGTTTGGTCTTTATTTTGCTGCTGCTTTAAATACTTTAAATACTTCATCATTGCCTGCAAATAGCTCAGAGGTTTCCAACTTTCAAGAGGGGAAGTATTAAATCCAGGATACAATTAAGCCTTCATTATTAGGAATATTTTCTTTCCAAGGAACCAGCAGGGTTTCCAACATACCAAAATCCTGTTTGGACCTTTTTCAGAGGGTAGCCAGGTAACTTGGCAGAAGACAAGAAAACACAAGGAGCCAGAAGGGCTAGAGTATTTTTTTGACAATCAGCTGAACATAACTAAAGAAACTGGAAACCACTCGTGAAGAAAGGAATTCAAATATAGATTTTGAAAGGAAAGGAAAAAGCTCAATCTGTGAATTTGAACAGTGTGTACAGGACATTTTGGAAAGCATTTGGATACTGCCAAAGACTTCCTGTTGGACATTTGAGAACACTTCCCCAAAACTGCAAAAATATTATTAGGTTAAGATTTTGCAACAGCAGAATAAAAGCAACTGTGGGCCATGAACACAAACATGAATCTGTATCTTGCCAAAGAAGGTATATATTTTGGCACACACTATTATCATTTTTCCAAAGGGAAACGCCACCCACAGATATCAAAAGGCAGGAATGTTCCCTTTGCTCACCCAGGCTGGAAGCGTGTACAGCCCTCGATGGGGCAGCTTGTATCACAGCAAGTCACTAAACGTAAAGAACCGACACAATGAAAGCATCTCTGCTTCTACTCCTGTATCCTTGTCTGCCATTTGAGTACCTGTGGGTTACTTTTCCTATATGAAGCTACCTCACCAGAGGACTCTTCTCAAAGAGCTTGCCCCTCCAGGAGCAGCAAGGTGTGTGCATTTTCTCTCTAGCACTGGACATGGCAAAGAAACATGGACCCTTTGTTGGAAAAGCGAGTGTTCCGAGCATCCTTAGCTTATCCTGATAGGGGTATTCCCATGTCTGAAGCATTTCTCATACAGAACATTAAATCAAGATCATCAAGTTTAGAGGCTAAGTTTAGAAAGCTGAGCTTACAAGGTCCTTTTTATATAAAAGGATTCTCTAAATTTACAGTGAAACAAAAAAGAAAAGCATTTCATGATACCTGTCACGCTGAAAGACTTATCTTGGACTTAAAAAGTTCCCCATACCCAACTGTAACAATCTGTGGAAAACTTTGAGTAGGATTCCACCTTCAGGATGGCATGTCATCTGTGGGAACTCAAAGAGATGGCATCATGGATGGCATTGAAACTTCAGGCTCAGCTTAAATACTGCCAAAGCTTAAATGTTTGCAGAAAGACCACCAAGTCAGGTTTGACTTCCTCAGTAATAGCAGGGCCCCACCATTATTGTGCTGCTATCAATTCTGGAGGTGTGGAGATAGAGCACAAGGTAAAGGAGAATATTTTCAGCAGCACTGCAGTAAGAAATCCACATCCCAAATTCAAATAAATCTAGTAACACAAGGTGAATGTTATTGAAGTCTGCTCCTTTTGTAACCAAGATGCATGATATAAAAAGCAAATATTTCATCAGACAAAGTGAAACATCACTATTTTCCCTTCAGTCATCCTTACAGCTTTTAACTGTACACCATTTAACTCGTATGAGCACAAAAAAATCCCTAAGACAAATGACACAATTCATAACACAGAGAAATAAATGCACAAAAGGATAGAACACATTTTCTGATACTCCACGAATATTCAGAGAAGGTTTAACACACAAAATTTCTTCAGCAGCACTGATTAAACTCAAGATGAGGCAAGGATCTTCTTTACAAAGTAAAGGCACCAGCTCTTTGTAAACACGTACTCCTCTCACTTTAACTGAGAAAGCACTCAAATTGTTCTGTGGAGGCAATCTGTGTGGTAGTGTTCCATTGCTTATAAATACTCCACAGCAGAGACAAAGGCCTTTCTCCTCCTTTGTATTTAATAACAAATGTTTTTTTTTCCTTCAATTTATCTAGTGGGAGACTCTCTAAATCTCCCTGGAAATGTTACAATGACTCTGTAAGATAGTGTTTTCTTTTATCTGCCTTCTGATACCTATCAAGAAGTTTCAAGGCAAAAGAAATGTCAGTATGAAGCACACATCTGCAGTCATCTCTTGTTTTCACTATTGTGCTATAGACAGTTTCCCAGAAGGAACCATTGGCTTATATTAAAAATAGATACATTTTAAAAAAGGAAGCTGTGAACATCCTGCCCTGACTTTTCAAACACACCAGCCAAGACTGACCAGAAAGAGATCAGATACTTCTGCTCATGAGGACAGTACTTCACAATTCCAGATGTTCTCAAGCACGCATCCTGAACATGCGTGTCTCCTGTCGCCTGGGGAGTTCTCACACAGTTCTCTACTAATGAAACTGCAAAACTTGAAAACTGTTAAAATAAATACTCCATACAAAAGTGAATTGTTTTTTTCATGGGCAAAATGAACTAAGCATCTTCCTAGTTTCTATCACACAACTATCACCAGTATCACCACATTTTACTACTCATACAAACAAATCCAGTGATTACAGTAATTAACATTGTTCAGTAGCCAAACTTGTGCATTTCTAAAGTCACCTTCTTTCAGCTTTTATAAAGCTGACTGAACTTTTAATGCAGTGTTTTCAGGTTCTACAGGACTCTCAACTGGTACCTGGAGAGGAAGGGAAAAAAAGAAAGAAAAAAGCTGAAATTAAGCTGTTATTCAGCAGAAGCTATTCCCAACCTCCGTATTCCCGGGTAACTATACTATTGGATCTAACATATTATGTAGTTAATTAACCAAATTGGGCATTTAGAGAAAGCCCCACTGTACCGTCTCTCTATAATGGAATAACACCCAAACCAAAACACCAACCCCAAAAACAAAACCACAGAATTGAGTTTCTTAGTATAACTCTGAACTATACATTTAATGCATACAGGTATTTATCACATGGAGATTAACTTTCAGGTTTTTTCTCCATCAAACACAGTAGAATCTTGATGATCAAGATTTGATAGCAAAATGCTATTGTATTTTAACAACATAGGAAGCTCTTGATTATTTATGGTGACCTCAGGGTAAGGACTCCAGGCTTTTGTTATATCCTGGCTAATATAAATGAAGCTGTGGGGGCCAATCTAGGCTAATTCACAAGGTGATAACAGAAACCAGGCAAGTCATGGACCACTGCCTACAGTCAGCATGTACAACCCCAACACAGCCCCGACCCAGGCTGGTAAAGCCACAGGCTGCCACACTGTGCACACACAGCTGCACAGGCTTCAGGTTCAAGTTAGCTCATAGAGCACCAGCTTGGAAGTTTCTGAACCTTAGGCAGATACTAACAGTGTGCGCCTGATCGAAGATGATCAAAAGCTGCAATATATGCAAGACACCTACACGTGACAGAGGATCTTGCAGTATGTGACTCCAAAGAGCTGTTTCGTTATCGATCCAAATGACCAAAAAACCCACAAAGTTTCCGCTGCCAACCTTACTCCTACTAGTAACTGTGATCATCTGAACAACCTGCTCACACATGGGATTGGGACCTCCTGAACAGCAGGTAGTGTTGTGCTCACCCTTCACTTAACTTGAGAGGGTGCTCAGCAGAACAGACCCAGCTCTTCAGCAGCACAATACAGAACCCACAGCGTGACTTCTGTTCATCAGACACTGACTTCACTTAAAGGGAGTGCAGGTATTTTAAATAAAATACGTAGTCTATAGCACAGACTCCTAACCCAACACACAAAAAGGCTTCACAGTTTACAATGCTAGTTGCAAACATGAAAAAGCAAGATTCAAGCACTAAAATCAGGAAAATCTTGAGAGCAGAAGGTCTTTTAGTTTTTTTCATGAGAGCTAAGGGAAGAAACAGATATCCGAGGGAATCATCCCATGTGGCTCTGTTGCTCCAAATGAGATGGAAACAGTCATATTATAAGATTTTGCAATTCTTCTTTGGCTGCTAATATTATTATGCCGACAGAAGCCAAGCATTCAAGTATGGTAATACAATCAGGGTAGAAGAGTCACCACTTACAGCTTTAACGTCCAAATTCATAATCCCTGAATTCACATTGTGTCTTCGCAAATCTGATTTTATTAAGGCTGAAACAAAGAAATGAAGAGAAAGCTGGTTCACAACTTTGCAATGACATGCATTTCAAGCAAAACATTTGTACAGTGCAAGTACAAAAAAGCTGCTTTCAGCACATACTCAAAATACCCCTATTTGCTCTGTTGCATTTGGAACTTCCTGACAATTTGAACTTGCTCCTCACAAGGCACATGCAGAAAATGACAATAAAAGCTTTTAAACCATGAGCACTTAAAGCAAAGCTGCATGGTTTTTGCACGCTCAGCACATTTCTAGGTACCAACATGTGTAAGTCACTGGTACGGTTCAGGAATTCATCAGCAGTTTCCTGCATTTGGAAAACTGCAAAATGCCTCCATATATGTATTTGTTTACATGTACTAACCTACTCTGGAGATAGACATCTGCCTCAAATCCAAGACATGACTCCAGAAATGGGTGATAGATGCCTGTCCATGCATTAGCAATACCACCCTTAAAACAAAAGGTGTGTGCACAGCAAGTATTTGAAGTGAAAACCAGAGCAAACAAAAAAAGAAACACCAAACTACCAAACCCTGCAGTTTTAACTTCTGTCAGCCCAGACAGGAAACCACACACTTCAGTCCTAGATGTCTGAGACATAACTACCCAGAAATTCGCTATGTCAAAAAAGCCTCCACATTTTCACATGAAAGAGAAATCATTACTTACATTTACGATTAATTACCTGTTAAGATAATGCCCACAAAGATCCAAGCACAAAGAAAGAGGTTTCCTGCACGCGGATTGTAGTCTGTTGTGAGTTTTCCTTGAACAAGTGTGAAGACAATTCCAAATATCTATAAACAAAGAAGTCGCTTCATCAGGATCACACAGAAAAGAGCCATCTCTTTTCCTTGCAAAGTTTTAGGTTACATCTTACAGAAACCAAGCTGACTACAGAAACACAAAAGAGACTTAGAAGCCAAGCCTAAGAAAGCTGCCTTAAATTAAAGCTGAGTGGCCTTCCTGAACATTATTTTACTTGAAGAAATAAAATGATACAACCTGTGCTGATGCATTAAGGAGACCTGAGGAAGTGCCTTCAGACTCTGGGTATGTAATTTCCACAGCAAATTCAAACCCAAGTGGGAGATAGCCAGTCATGAAGAACCTATTGAAGAGGAGAGCAAGAGGATGGCTTTAATCTACAGCTAAGGAAGTCAGACACAAACACAGGGTATTACGAATCAGCTGGTATCCCAAACAATCTGTTTTCAAGATCTAACATGAATTCAATACTTGCTTTGCTGGCTTCATTCCCCCAGTTTCATCCAACAATTTTAGACATACATCTCTCTTTTTAGGACAAAGATGTTTTAACCTATTTGTCCTGCTCCACATAACCACCTGCACTCCACAACCTTCTCTGACCCATCCACGAGCCACTCCATAATTGAAGCCAACTGATTTCACATGAAAGTCATACACGAACATCTTTTTATCAGGCCAAATATGGATGCTGGAGGATAAAAGGGACCATGAGTATGAGGTGAAGCTGGACACTAGAATGTCTGCTAGAACCTGCTGAGAAAGAAGCTGAGGGGACTCACAGGTGACAGGCTTAAGGCAGTTGAGGTTTCTAAAGTCTGACTGGTTTTTAAAATAAAAATCTCAAGACATTTCTGGCTCTATCTTGACTGTTGTGCCTGGACACAGCAGTATTCCCTCAGCACCCTCTGGAGCTTTTAGAT
>NW_009935553.1:0-6224 GCF_000696875.1 Nestor notabilis | reverse complement strand
CGAGCGAACAAAGCACACAGCACATTGCTTGGGCTACCAAAATTTTGATCAGAATCAAAACACACAGAAGCCAGTCTTCCTAGATTTGCTCAGTTAAACTCTAATCATTTATGCACTAGTCAACAGAAAGATACAACTTTACTCCAGAGAGCTTTCTGAGTTGGAACCAAACGATTTGACCCCATACAGACTGTTAAGCCCAAAAAATGTTAAAAGAAATTCACTGAGAAGAGAGTTGCTTTAGGTTTATTCTGATGTAATTGAAGGTGAAGCCCTAGTAAACCCGATCTGTACTGCGCGCATTAGGCATAGGTTGAGAGGATGGCAAAGGAATACACAGTAGAATCGTTTAGTTAAAACAGTTAGATACTGTTTCTGAAGAGAACTGCAGGAAGTCTTCTAGCCCTCTAAATGCTCACCCAAGTACTCCTCCAGTCACGAACACTACTGTAAGGTATCCAAGGTCCAGCGTGAAGGTAAATACCAGCATTCCAATGAAAGAGAGAATGTAAACGATCAAAGTAGTTTGTCTGCAACCCAACCAAAATAGAAAACAATTAACAAAAATTAACACTGTTAACATAAGGTCATAGCACATTGCTGAAGCACAGAAAGGTAACATGAACATTACTTATTCTCTAATAACTGACATTCTACACTATAAAATTTGCTTCTTGTAAGTCTGACTCAAATGTATCACGCAATGAGAACATACCCCTCTTTATCGCCTTAGTTATATGGCTGCTTTACTCAAGACTAAAGACACTTACTCAGACTCTCAGAGTGGACAATCACATCAGATACTATTACCTGAAGACTGTTCTAGCTATCTGCTATGCTGTACCTCTTGGCCATTCTGCAGCCCTGCCCATTACACAACACATAAATTACGAGCAGCCAAATCGAACACTATTAGCAATAAAAGTCAGCCTAAGAGGCAAGTCAAACAAATCTCATTACAATGTTCCATTTATATTAACTCCGGAATAAGGGATGTCATCCAAAATATTAAAGCACGTATCACTTATTTATAAGCCAAAATACATGCAGAAACACAGTCAATCTACAGCATTAACATCCATTAGGTTTCTAGAGCTGCTGCACATAATAACATACTAAGAGTCACAGGGGAGAACTACTCCACTGCAAGCAGCGCTCTAGGGCACTGCTCACTCCTGGGGGGCAACACACCACGGGTGACGGACCCACGAGCTTCCACCCCAAAACAGAGTTCTGCCCCACAGTCATTCCCTGAATTTAAAGCAAATGTTATTATTACTAATTGGACCACCATCAGCCATCCATTTTACAAACCAATGCAGAGTAGGTTTTGAGCTTTTATGCTTTCCTAGGAGAAGGAGCCCACTGGGCCACCTGGCCACTGTATGTAGGACATACAGTGCCTTCCTTGTTAGCCTTACACTCCTGAAGAGACAGGAGTACATGGAAACCCTTTCACATCTTTGCATTCTCCTCTCTCGTTTCTCTTGGCCAAGAACCAGTGTCAAGCTTTTGCCTCAAGAAATTAGTCTCCCTCAAGGCTGCTAAAGATCAGAGATGAACTGCATTTTATCATTGGTTCAGTTCAGCCCTCAGGCTGCAGTGTTTTTCCAAGGCAATCGCACCAGTCTCCTACCCCTAACCCCACACATGCCTACCCACACTTACTTGTATGTTTTAGTGTAATCCAGCCACAAACCACAAATAATCGAACCCACCATTCCTGCCACCACCAGTGTCAAGCCAATTCTCCCAGCGTTCACTTCTTCTCCCTTTCAACAAATATTTATATGGTGCTCATTAATAACTTGCTTCCACTCAGAGTCAAGTTCAGACCTCTTGGTAGTCATAAGTGCAAACACATACTCCTATGACTCCCATAGCTGTATGGTGCAAGAAACTGCAGGGGGGTACAAAGGAAACCAAATGTCTGAGCACACATAGCACCTACATAACAACAAACAGCACCTCCGCAAATGTGCAGTGAAAAAAAGAAAATACAAAGAGAATCCAAGAAACATACCTCATAATGAGTTACTATCATCTGGTTTAATAGTGTGGAGACAGAATAAAATGCTCCAGTCATAATACCTGCAGTACCAAAAGAAAAGCTTCAGTCATTTCAGGTGTAAGCCATGCAAACCTGCTACCCTAAAGAGTACCTTCAGGCATTTAAGACTCACATCAGAGGCAAACCTTTTATAGGCCAGGCAAACTCTCCACACCAGACCTGCAAATGGTATTGTGAATTCTGACAGATTTTCCAGCACTGGCTGCTGGGTAAGTAAAAGTTTGTCACTCCCTCCCCCATGAAAACCACCACAACTAAACCCCGCTGTACTTTCCACACACATCTGAACTGTTCTGCCAGATAGCACCACTTACCATAACTGATCAGCAAAAGTACAAATGGAATATTTCTGAACAAGTTAATAATTGACTGCTTGTAGGAGTAATCCTCGGGAGGCACAGTCTGCAGGACTGCTTGAGAGTGACTAGGAGGGTATTTGGGCTTTTCTTCAAACACTGGGGAAAGAGAAGAAGGAACAATTTTGATTCCTCTTTATGCCTTTTCTTTCTGAAGTGTTTCAGTCTGATGAACTTCAGAAGATTAACTTGTGCTTTTTAATACACCCATGAAAAAAATATTCTAGATTTTCTCATGGAAAAATCAAGTTATAGCCACAAAGGATGTGCTAATTACTTGGTCACATCTGATTGCTGCTCACATAAGGCCAAAGACAGACCTCATCTGCAATGTGCCTAGACTTCTGTATCTGAATAGTAAGATTAACAAGAGAGAATTCACATTATATTATAATGGCCTTGTAGAAAAAGCGTAATTGAACTAAATATTCTGAGAGGTCACCCCATGTGAAGCAGATATACAGTAAGCTGGTTGTCACTTAAACCTGGTGCAACAGGTGAGCAAACAAAAGTAAACTGGAGAAAAAAATCATCTCAACTCTTTTGAGCATAGTCAGATGCTTTAAGTGAGATGCTGTAAACACTCCCTGTGGTCACCATTTAAATTACAAGAAGGGAACACTTACCAACCCCTGTCAAGAAGAACAAAAGCGTAGACACTATTGCTGTTCCATAGAACATGATGCTGATGTTATGTGCCATTAGATCAATATCATTAGGTGTATTTGGAACCAAGACAGGTGGCAACAAAAAGCCTACTGCAGTGCCAAGCTGTAAAGCAAGAAAACAAGAAATCATTTCACTGTGAACATAAAAATTAACAGAAGTAGAAAGCCTTATCAGGTAGAATTCAGAATTTATATCATAATAAGAATCAAACTATGAAGGAAAAGTGTTCCTTTAGCATCATGCTTCCGAGCCATTTGCTTTCAATGACATTTCACAACCAGGTCTGTCGTAACTCTGTTTTTAACCTTTTCATTTCTAAATGAAACTGCAAAACTACACCCAGCATATTGCACATTGAACAGCTAAGCACTAAGGAAGTCTTTCTGCAGAAGAATCTTTCACAGGAAAACACAGTGCATGCACATAAATTTGTATCAATCATGCTGCAACTGAAGTCCTAGTACAGATGACAGAAGTTACTCTTGATAAAAACACTCCATTTGATGTCCACATCCTGCCACCACAGTAACAAAGACTGGCACGCCAGGTTTATTGCAGAGCTGATAGGGCAGAGGAAAGCAAGAGAAAAAGAACATCCTGATTAAGAAACACAAACCCAAAACCTACATCTACAATTACTGCTAAGGAAATAAAGAAAAATCACAAAATAAAGTAGTAGTGGGTTTGTATCTGGAGTCAATTCCAAAGCAGCAACTGATTTTGTATTAAGGAGAGACAAAAAACAGGGACTGAGATTTTCTGTGTTTATATAAAGCATTTTAAAACATGAAGGAACAACAGCCTTGGACTATTCTCCAGTTTATGACTGCTGCTCCTCCAAAACTGAACTGAATTTGAAAGTATTAAAAATTTTCTTTTTTTTTTTTTTAGTTTCGTGACTGAAAAAAAACCCTGAATCTATGTTGGGCTAAAAAGAGCACCACAGACTGTTAAGAGCCAATACAGTATCCATAATATTCCAAGAAAGCCAAATGATACCATTTTTTCACCTTTTACACCTAGAGAGGTTAAGACCAGAAGGATCGAGAGTCCCAGTGAGTCTGGTGTGCCCCGTTTAAGATGTTAAATCCTTGTGGAAATCCAGCATTCCCAACAACCCTCGACAGGCACATCAGCTGCATTTCAACTGCAAGCGATCAGCATCTCAAGAGATACCAGGAGTGATGTGGTTTTTTACAACTCTGTCCTTCCCTTCTGGTCCCAGCCCTGTTTGCTCTAGCTCTGAGGTTATGCAAAGAAATCCCACGACCAGCTGGTTAGAGCAACTGTTACATGGTTCACCTTGTGCAATGAAACATGTACAGTGAGACTGTATCGTATTGCATGTGCAGAAGCGAACTGCACTGGGGTATACAGACATCGCTTCTGACTTCCCACTGCCCAACTGGTCATGTCACTGCTCTTTCCATCTAGTTTGAGAGGGTTTTTTCAATAAAGCAAAAACTGAGGACAGATAAATTCTCTTATTTGACACCGTATCAGTCTTCATGGGCCACAAGCAGGACTGGGATCTTAAGACCTATATAGCACACAGCTCTGAGCTAGCAGGGTACAGCTCAGCCACAGAATAAGCCATTATCCCGTGCATGGGACTGCCAGAGGAAGGTGGAACACATTCTGTCGTGCACCCCTCAGGTGTTTCCCTGGCAGAGGACCATAAAGCATGTCGGCACACTAAGATCCATCCTGGAAGGGAATACACTCCAGAAATCACAAAGGTTTATTTTGTTCACACCTCTGCTCCCATTTTCCTTGTGCATCTTTCTCATGGTTCCTATCCGTGCTCCTGCTGCTGCCCTGCAACACTTCAATCCCCACATGCGAGTGAAGCATTAGACTCGGAGCTGGATCCCTGGCACTGTACTGAAGAACTGAAACCCCACTAACTCCTGCTACTGGGAGAACTGGTGCATGTCAGGAAGAGCAGAAATTTAGTTGCCAAAGAAACCTTTAACCTGATCCCAGGACACATGCAAAATTTTTGCTCAGCTGCTAAAACAACCAACAATCCCCGAAGTCTTCACTCTGAATGGGACAGTTGACTTGTCCACTGGAAGACTTCAATGCAAAATGAAAACGTTTTGGGAAAGTATTGGGGAAACCGTGAACAGCAAAGTATGAACTAAAGAGTAACCCTAACTGCAAATATGCAATGCTAATATGACCACAGTAACAATCCAAAGTGCACAAACATAAAATCATTACTCACAAGATAAAAAATAAATTTCCTGTTACCTTAATCAAACTGCACCTATGACCTCAGCCTGCACCAGTGATGCTGATAGGAATCCTAACATTTTGTTGACAAAAAAAAGGCAGGGACAGTGGCAGGGGAGAGAACAAGGCTATGGGAGGTATCATCTCTTCACCCATGCTTTCAGATACGCCTGTTCCAGCTCTCTGAATCAGGCCGGGACCACAGAGCTTGAGTAAACCTGTGACTCCATTACCAGCTCCCCACAGTGACGTGAACTCACAGCGCTACAGAAAACTTCACGAGCCACCATGGCATTGACCACTCGCACTTAGTAACTGCAGGGCATATTTTAAAGAGCACGAACTAATATATGTTGGCATTAGGGCTCTCCATCAAAGTTCACATACTTAATCCCCTGCCAGCCAAGGGTGTATTCAATCAGACACACACAAGAGGCAAGATCCTGAATGCAAGAGGAAGAGAAAGCAGAGCGGGAGGACTTCTACAAAGGGTCTCAACTGATGTGCTCCAGGCAGCCGGCAGAAGCATGTGAGCTGCTATACACTGCCACACAACCAGCGCCCTGCAGAGCAAGCCTGGCAGGCATCATCGCCCCTGCCCGCCCTGCTCCATCGCTTTTCCCCTCTCCATCACCACCTCTGGAAGGCGGCTTTCTCCCACTTTAACGACCCATTTCAAACTCAACACCACCCCAAGCTCCGGAGGAAGCCTCTTCTCCAGAGCCTCCCTCGCCCCCTCCCTGGTTGCCCAGCACAGCCACGGCGCAGGCGGTGGAGACCTCGGTGGGGCCGAACCACACGGAGGCGATGCGCGACGGCAGCCCCAGGATGAAGACCTGCGCTACGGCGCACACGGCCTGGGCTGCCAGGGTGAGCGGGTAGCGGCCGGG
>NW_009935552.1:11206-20486 GCF_000696875.1 Nestor notabilis | reverse complement strand
CTGAGTTGTCGGCTGGGCTTAAACCATGACACTGGGTATCAGTCAGCGGGTGATAAGCAATTGTATCCTCTCCCCTTGTTATTTCCTTTACCATTATCATTATTATTGGTAGCAGTAGTGGTTTGTATTATACCTTAGTTACTGGAGTGCTCTTATCTCAACCCGTGGGAGTTATATTCCTCTGATTCTCCTCCCCATCCCTCCAGCAGCAGGGGGAGGAAAAAGCGGGGGAGTGAGCAAGCGGCTGCGTGGTTCCGCGTTACCAGCTGGGCTTGAACCACGACACATGGGTTCAATGAAATGCATAAATCCTTGGCTCTGGACCTGTGACTTCTTTCTTGCTAGTCATAAGGAATAGTTTCCAGTACTGCTGCTCCAGACAGTGTTTGTAAGCACTGAAGCAAGGCCTGTCTGTGTCGAAGCACGTCAGTTGCTCAGCTTCTACTTCCCAGTTACCCAAGCATTTCCATCTGGAACCAAAAAAAAGTCTCCTTTCTTATCTCTTTCTTTACGCTTCAACAATATTTTCAAGCTAACTTTTCCAGGCCAGCACGAGAAGACTTATTTGTATTTCACAAATATAAACTGCACAACACAACATCTTTTAACTCTTGAGAAGAGCAGTGAACTCAGAGCAATTCTTAATGATTTGTTGACTATGCACAGCCTTGTCAGAGCCTTTGATCCTTCCTCTGAACTGTGTCAGGTGTCAGCACCTGAACAAAAGAAAACAGTACTAGTGCCAGGTCACACATCAGGGTTCATAACTAACAAGCATCATTTTATCTCTATGAGCATCTCATCTTCAGGCAAATTGCTTACTGTTTTAATCTCTAGTATCTTTTCTGTATGCTATCCAGTTTTTCCACTTGCATGTTAATTTGTGGCTTAGATCTTCTAATGACTCAGCAGTAATTTGTGCAAATGCAGTCACCTAGTGAAGTCCAAACAGCACTGTGCAGAACTTCACAAGTTTATAGCTGAGTAGGTTGGCAATAGTACAAAGTCACAGACTTGTGAAGTGCTCATATGCTGAAATAATTGACTGGATAATTATCTTAGGCAGGAGTATGAGAAACTCATAGAGTTACTGACCTGCCTTTTTGCAGTATGTGTGATGTTTGGATACAGTAAATATTAAAAAATCCTGATACTTTCTCAACTATGGCCTATGCATAGTAATTCAGTAAAATTTAACTAGGTAAGAAATTTAACTTGCCTATATTTTGCTGAGATCATTCAGGATTAAGAAAAGATTGTAGCAATACTGTTGTAGCCATCATTACCTAAAGATAAAAACAATTTGAGACTGATAGAAAGAAGTTAGTGTGTGTACATATATTTGATTAAACAAATCAAATAAAGCATATTTTATAAGGCAAAATTCTAGGGTGTGGATAAAAACAAAGCTTGGAAAGTCAAAAAATCTTTTCAGGTCTGAAAAGCAGTAACCCTCATGAATAAAGACGACCTCAGAACAACCTTTGGTAACTCAAATAGAGACAGAAAGGGAATTGAAGTGTTAAGGAGCTTATCTTCCATAAGAAGCAGGAAAACAGGTTATTTTCTCTGGGACATGGAAGAGGCTGCATAGAGGTTAGAGTGCAAATATCTAGCGAGAATATTCTGATTTTAATTTTGACTGTTTATTCATTTATTGTCTTGTTAGAGCCCCATATACAAAAAGCGTAGGTGTCCTATCAGTAATTGACTTAGAAGCCTTGGTCTGCAAAATGCTTGATCAGTCAAGAGCCACTCGACTGCTTAAAGCTACTTCTAAATGGTACAGGGGGAAAAAAATGTATATATAGATATATACACTGTTAGCTTTAAACAAAAGTTCTCTAGAATAATAATGAAGAAAATGTTATTCAGTTTTATATTCTTGAGCAATTTATCCTACCCAAATGCAGCAGAGACGGTATGAATGGAGGGTGTAGCAGTAGGTAGCTCCAGAGAGCTGCTTTGCTCTTCTTTGAAATGCTTGCCTTTGGATTTTTCTGAAATATTGTATGGGGAGAAATTTTAGAGTGTAGGGATTTCAGACTGAATTATTGATTTGTACAGATATTTAAACCATGGGCATTAGCATCTCTGGCCTATTATGATGTATATGTTTCAAGCTTAGGTTTGCCAGACCTCTGAAAAGATGTCCTTTTGCATTCATTATACCATTCAACCAAAACAGAGTGCTCAACAGTGTACAAACCCTGGTGGACCCTACAGCCTGATTTGGAAGAACTTCTGCTAGTTTAGGTAGTAAAGATTTTTAGTAGGACTTTTCCTACATTTTAAAATTGCACTTGCGTTTGTTTGCTGTATTTGCTTTTGAAACCCCATAAGAAGTCACCAATTTGGTCTGCAGAAATTAGGCTAGGTAAATTCTTTTCAAAGCAACAAAGCACCTGCAGACTTTACTATAGCAATAACACTCATTTTGGCCTCTCTAGTCAACCTAGCTGTCAATTTTTATGAAATTTTTAGGAACCAAATATGCCCGAGGTCACAACCCTCATGTCAGATTTGTTTACAATTGACTAATGGGTTCAAAAGCTGTTGTGGGATGATCTGTGAGGTGGATAGATACTGCACTCCCATAAGATGCATTTCTTTAGGGCTAAATCCACTGATCATTTTTTTCCAGCAGCAACCAGTAAATACTTATTTCTTTTTAATCCATTTCTATACAAAACAGTATCTGTATTCATTCTTTAAAACTTTTTCAAATCTGGAATGTATGATTCTGGCTACATAGTATAATTGAAGACTTAAAATCTATTTTAGAGCTGCAAATCATTATAGGTTTATTTATGTACAGTTTATGAATAGTGTAGAGCAGATTACCAAGAGGCATCTTCCAAGGTGACGAAGGAGAACATGCATACTGCACACTTTCAAAATGTGAGGTATGCAAATGTGCAGCAATTCAACTCTTTCTGCTGATTTGTAATAGTGAAAATGTGACTTCTTGAGCTTGCTGCACCACTGTTTCTCTTTTTGAGGTACGGTTCATGTAAGAGAACAGGAACAGTTGTCTTTGCAAAGGGACTTCAGTTTTATCTACCTTCACATAAGCATCCAAGGACAGAAAGAATTTTTTTCCCTCCTAACCAGTTTGTGCTTGTAAAGCTCTCAAACATCAAAGCTCTGGCTCTAGTTGGAACATACAAGCACTGCTTAATTGCAAACGCAAAATAGCGCCTGTTTAAATTATTGTGCATTAGCTTCTTGCGTAAGGAGGTTGCTCTGATTTTAGCTTTGCAATACAAAATGATGCCATGTGCCTAGATAAGTCTTTTCAGAAGGGGCACAAAGCTGTAGAAAAGTCTTCGTTTGATCCTCTAAAGAAATTATTCTTAACTAGAGTCTAGTTTGCACATTAGAATAATTTTGGTCTTCTTTCTAATTGCAGTTGGCTCTGAGATTCTCCTGTTTGTGCATCTTACCATGATTACAAACCTATCTCAGAACCAACCACTGTCCTTGAGTTGTCAGCCATGTTGCCACTAACTCCCTCATTTACCTGATTGGCTCGTGCAAGATGTTTAGCTTGCAGCCACTGAGACAGGCAGCTTCTCTATACACATTTTATATTTCAAATCAGTACTTACCAAAACCAGTCAGCAGAAGCTTGCTTCTTCCCTTTCTCCCCTTGCCTCCATCTTTTCATTTTGTTCTAGATTTTGTAGATGTTAGTCCCAGCCAGACCTCTGCTGGCTGGTTATCAGTACAGCCCAGCTGCCTCTGCGGTAAATTTCAATATACACTGAATTTTTGTGGGCCACTCTCAAGTCTGGAATGGAGAAAATCAAGCTGGAGTAATAAGTGCTGAGGTAAGTACTACAAGAGCCACACAGTTATTGATGCCTAGGGTTGCACAAGAGCTAAACCCAAACTGTCTCTATGGGTTTGTGCCACAGCAGGACAGAATTTATAAGCCCTCTTGGCACCTAGTTGTCTGGAAAGTGCAATGTAAAAGCTGAGCTGGACTGACAGGATGAGTGCTTATCCAGAACTGATAGATTCTGGGTAAATACTTCTGCTCTGTATTTTTTAATTAATCCACCAGTACCCATGCTGTTAGGGGTTAGACACAGAAATCCAAACGTGTTAGCCATACATGTAATAATCTCTGGAACCCATCTAGAGACTCCTATCTCTACAGTAGTCACAAAATAACAGTCGTTGTTAATATTCGGCATACCAATATCAGGCAGTGGTTGTCAGCAATGGCCTATGAGCGTCAAAAGTGGCCTGCGTAATATACAGCTAGTGGGCATGCAAATTAGATGCAAATCAAGCAGCTGCTCTAGCACAGAGTAGTAGTTATTGGGAAGAAGTGCATCAACAGGTGTGCTTAATGTCAGTAATAAGTGTCTGGAAGGACTTGCAGGACTAGCATTGTAGGACTAGCAAAGAGTAGCTACAGAGCAGTGGTTGAGCAAGGGGCATGAGGGTGTTAAGGGTGGATACTGTAGCCTGCAAGAAGCCACAGATACTACAAGGCAGCTTAGAATTAAGACACTTTGTCCTGGGTTCAGCTACAGCAGTCATTTTTTCTCCTTCTTAGTAGCTGGTCCAGTGCTCTGGTTTTGACTTTCAGTCTGGGAACAATGCTGATAACACCGATGTTTTTAGTTGTTGCTCAGTAATGTTTACTCTGACCAAGGACTTTCTCAGTCTCATGCTTTGCCAGAGAGGAGGGGAAGCCAGGAGGAAGCAGAGGCAGGACACCTGACCCAAACTGGCCAAAGGGGTATTCCATACCACAGCACGTCATGCCCAGTATAGAAACTGGGGGGAGTTCCCCGGAAGGCCCAGATCGCTGCTCGGGTCGGGCTGGGTATCGGTCGGCGGGTGGTGAGCGGTTGTGTGCTCTCCCCTTGGTATTCCTCTTATCATTATTATTGGTAGCAGTAGTGGTTTGTATTATTCCTTAGTTACTGGAGAGCTGTTATCTCAACTCGTGGGAGTTACATTCCTCCGATTCTCCTCCCCATCCCTCCGGGAGCAGGGGGAGGAAGGAAGAAGGAGGGGGTGAGTGAGCGGCTGCGTGGTTCCAAGTTGCCGGCTGGGCTTGAACCACGACACACTTAAACTGAGATAATGAGGCAAGGACTGGGAATTTAGAAAAAAGAGCATGAGAGAAGAGTTCTGACAGCAGTGTCTGACACCCTCCTCTGTCTTAGTTCTTTCCTAGTGGGTGTCTTAGATGCTGGGCTGTGTTGGGTTCTGTTAGAGGTGAAAGAGGGAGAACGCATAGAGGAGCTAGAGCAAAGTCAGTGTCTCTTGTATGACTGCCATACAGATGAAACAGATATTTTTTTACTTTAAGCCAAAAAACCCAGATGCCGTTAGTATAAGATGTTCAGATTACATGGAAAGGTTTAGTCATCTTACAAAAGTGAAGCAGAAACCTGGCCATATACACAAGGTGTTACACTCATATGGCAAGTACACTGCTTGGAAAGTCCAGGAATGTTCTTCTACAAATATATCAATGCAAGAAAATTTGGAACACATGTGCTGGCAGAAACAAGTAGTTACCAAAGATGTTAGAGGTTTCTAGACTCTACTTTCTACTCTAAGGTTTAGATTCTGCATTGTAGTAGTAAAGTTGTGGCTTGTTTCAAACTGTGAGTCATTATTCATGCTGAAAATGCCCTTTGTAAATTACTTTTCAAAGGCAGAACAATCCAGGGGTTGTTTTTGGAGAATTTTTGTTTTGTTTTGTCTTTTTTGGCAAGGTAACCAGGTATTCTGGTAATAAAGTTACAAATAAATTTTTAAAATCCATATTAAAAGAAGAAACCTGATCATAGTACAGTTTACTCAGCCTTTTTGCTTTTGTTTCCTTCTTTTACTGTCTCATACGATTTTTGTTCTCCTTTCCACAGAATGCTTGTTCTGACATTCCTCTTATCATTGTTTCATCATCTCGTTAAAAGTAACCTGTATTAAAAATTAAGAATATCACTAGTGTGTACCAGCTTCTTAACTGTTATTGAAAGTCACCTTCCTGGTGATTGGTTTATCCAAATAGTTATGAGCTGAGCTGTGAAAAGATCTTTTCTTTTTCTTCTTGCAGACTGGAAATGATAACCTGCATACAGATGATGAGCATGACCTCAGAGGAGATAAAGAAAGCTATCTCTGTGCAGTGTGCCTGGATGTTTATTTCAATCCTTACATGTGCTATCCATGCCACCACATCTTTTGTGAACCTTGCTTAAGGATGCTTGCCAAAGACAATCCAGCCAGTACTCCATGTCCACTGTGTCGCACTACAATTGCCAGAGTCTTTTTCCAAGCAGGTATCAAAATGAAAGTTTTTACAATAGAGAAAAGTATTTGTGGCTTTCCCTCCTGTATTTCTGGCCTGAATAAATATGTAGCTAAAAGCGTAGTAAGGCCCTGCTAACCAAATGTAGTCATAAAAATTAAAAATAAATGAAAAACAGTATGCAATGGGCCACATCCAAAATGCATGCAGAACAAAATTTGGTGATGTTAATCCACTGTAAACTCTTCTCTGTATTTAACTCCTCCTAGGACTATTCTGTGCAGGCTTTCTTCAGTAGCAAGAAACTATTCTGGATTCATATTTTAAAACTTTCTGATTTTTGAAGTACGGTTCTGATACTTTGCGTTTCATTGGCTTCCTCTTGCTAAATACTCACAGACTCCAAACGTAATAAACATTTTCTTAAAATACCCTACCAGAAAAGCATTTTTAAAATAATTGAGTTAACAACACACCAGAAAAAAATGCTCTTTTCTTGGTTTTATGGCTTTAATTTAGCTATGAGTGAAAAGAAAGGCTGGCAGAACTATATCCTCCTCACTAAACTTATTTTAAAATTCTCCCTTCCTGGCCTCTTACACCCTCATCTCTAATGTTCCTGACTTTTAGCAGTAGGAAAATGTGATGCGTAAGAGGTGTTTGATGTCAGAAAGAGTACAAGGATAGAAGAGGGTAAGCAGTAAAGTAGATGGGATACCTGGAACAGCACAAGTCAGTCTTTTATACCTGGAGCTTAAAAAGGTAAATTCAAGCACCATGGACAAAATTACACTATGATAACTGGAGCTAGGCCCTTTAGAGCTCTTAAAATGTGCACAGACAGGTCACAAAGTAATGGAAATGACTCAGCCATGCAGGAGTGTTTGTTTATTTTTGCATGCTGCAGAGATCTTGCAGCGATCCTCTTTAAACTGGGAGAGTGCTGTGATGAGGACACTTTGAGGATGCAGAGTATTGAAGTATGGTATCACGTTCATCAGCAGACCTGCCCAGCTTGTATTTCTGTTTGTGCAGACTCTTCCTATGCGCAAGCTCCACTCTGTATAAATTGATGGCAGACCAGTTCAAAGAACCAGCTGGCTCAAATATGAATTCCTTTAGGTAGGAAGGAGGCATTTTTCAGACAAACTAACCAGCGAACCAGAATGGTTCACTGTGGAGCGGCTGGTGGCCAGAAATTGGGACTGACTATACCAGTACTGCAGCAGAGAAAATGGATGGAAAGCTGCAGCCTGAGCACTCTCAGCACTCTGCCTGGCTGGTGTGTAGAGGTTTCAAGCTGTTCTCATTTCATTTGCTTAATGTGTGATGGTTCTTTGGATTTGATGTACAGATGAAGTGTGTTTCACCGGTAGATAATTACTTTTAGGTTTTTTTTAGGGCTATTTAAATTCAAAAAAAAGCTACTTAACAGATTTGCTGCAGCAAAATACTTCTGGGAGAGGACAATGGGAAAATATATATGCTTGCTAAAATGTATTTGCAAAATTTTTCAACACATTTAAAGTACTGTCATTTAACTGAAGTATTACCAGGATTATTTTCAGTCTTTGAGTACTTAATATACAATATGTCAAAATATTTGATGGGAGGGAATGAAGAAGAGGGAGCTGGACTCTTCTCAGTGGTGGGCACAAACTGAAACGCATGAAATTCCATATGAACACAGGAAAACACTTTTTCATTGTGAAGGTGGTTAGACAAGATGCCCAGAAAGGGAACCTCCATCTGTGGAGGTACTCAAAACCCAACTAGACACACTTTGGGCTGCCTGCTGTAGCTGATCCTTTTTGAGCAGGGTGGGTTGGACTGGTTGATTTCAAGACATCCCTTCCAACGTAACCCAGTCTGTGAAAATATTAAAAAAGTATGTAGTGGTTTTGAGGAAAAGTATTTGTGTGGCTAAAGGGTAAATACAGTGTCATAAATCTGTAAATAGAGAGCCTAGTGTAAATAGAGAGTCGTAACAATGTATGAGATGTGTGTAGTATTAACAATTTCAGATGAAAGAAATCCATATGGCCTTACAGGAGCTATTTGTATATCACTATTCAGTACATAGCAATATATGCTTGGCTTTGCAATATATTTTGAAAAGGATACACTAAATTTACTTCAGTGTATTACACATATATTAAGAAGAATATTTTGTAGTTTCCCAGTGCATAACATATTGAGCAGCTTTTAAATTAACCAAGAAATATTGATGATGATATCATATCCTTAGAGAAGTCAGTAAAATCAACACATTAAGGAAGATGGATGGTGTCAGACCAGTGTAAAGGGTAGTAATTTCTGGTTTTACTCAGGAGATTTAGTAAGCCTTACAATAGTTCTGCTAAAGTCGCTGCTGCTATAGGTTTACACAGCCAGCAAAGCAAAGTTGCTAGCATTCTTTACGTATTTCTGTAATGCCAGAGCTGAGAAGACTTAGTTCCCTCTCTCATTTATTCTGGATACTTTCTACAGCTTTACTTTTGTATAACTGCATTTTACTTTACAAGGATGTCTCAAAAAGAAAACATTTAAGAGTATATAGAGTTCACTTCTTAGCTTGCACAGTTTTGCAAACTGAATAGAACTGCAACAGAAGGCTGCATGTAACATATCAAAAAAAAGATGAAGGCTAACAGCTCAATTATCCAATTGTGAAGAAAAAGAGTGCTTAACTCAGAACTACAAAGCTGGATGTGACCCATGAGGATACTTCCTTTGGCCTATTGCCTTGATCTCAAGTGAGTTTTTTTCACTGATTACCTTTAAAGTGAGTCCCAGTCCAGATTACGGTTAGGGTTAGGTCTGCCATGCATTCCCGTCTTTCTTAAAGGCTTTGTTAAAAGCCCTTCTCCCATCAGGATAAAATCACATCTGGTCAGTTGATAGGGTGCCGAGGACACACCTAAGACAGCTTTTGATCTGATAGCTTACAACCACCTTAAGTAACCTTGTCTTTTAAATGCCTTTCCTATCAGAGGA
>NW_009935552.1:0-11175 GCF_000696875.1 Nestor notabilis | reverse complement strand
AAAGAGTGAGGCAGGGATTGGCTTAAATACTTCCATTTATGTGAAGGTTCATTTATGTTAAGTGTTTCTAAGAGGGTCCAGTTCTGGCATTCATGCAGTGAATCCACCAGTTTGGAGAAATGCAGATTCAGTATAGTGGTTGTACACGGGAGGTCCAGGCATGTGGCAGGGGCAACGGTTCACATAAAGACAGCTTTCTTGGCCATTCAGAAGGCATCTCTCATTCCAAGCCTAACCAAGCAACCTTCTAAAAGCTAGTTTGTTGTCACCACTGCCTTGTGTGAAAAACAGGGTTTGGATGCTTCACCAGGGATTTCAGTATTTGAATTTGGACAATAAAGTTGAAAGAACTGTGTCGATTTTTATGACCAGTAGAAGAAACCTAAAATATTCTGTGTTGATATGGTGAGAGTCAAGCAGAGTCCCATCAGAGGCTATTTCTCTGAATCTAAATAATACTTAATCCAAATATGTTCAGTAGCATATAAAGCTCTTACATAAAAATTAAAAACTGCTAATGAAAAATGCACAGCTTGTTCCTTTTACATTTGGGAGAGCAAATGGCCTCTTTTCCCATTGGTGACAGAGGCTTATGGGTGCAGTAGTATTGTTCTTGCATAATGAGATAGAACGATTTGGAGATTTCTGTAGTCTGCATGTGTTGTGTAGCTTCATTCCACCTGTGTTTTGGCACAGTGAAATACAGGGTAATTTTTAGAATGAGACCAGGTAGGGGAGTTTTGGCCTCAAATCTGCCAATGCCTTCCTCTTACTCAGAAAAAGCTACTCCAACCCGAGGGCATTTGGAATTTTTCCTTCTTTCTGGAGCCTGCACAAAAAAACCTTAAGTTTCTCAAATTTGCCAGAGAAAAAGATTTCATAAAATACTGATTATTGAAAAAGTATGTAAAGGTAAAGAAACAATATTTAAGACTTTTTGAAGGTCTGTGAAGGGCCTTTTCTTTCTATTAAGGTAAAGAAGGAATTACGGTAGTGGCTGCTGGTATTTACCTGGAGCCATGATGTTTTGAAGGGTCAAAATGGGGGGGTTGAAGTTTTCCCTGTTAACTTCTAGCTTAGCAACTCTGAGTAAATCACTTTTTTCTGTGTTAGGAAAATATGGTTATTTTAATTTTTTTTTACATTGTTAAATTGCTATGGATAAGTTAGTTTTCACAGTTTAGAGTTGCACTGCATGCAGGTATTTCCCAAGATTATATCCTGAGAAGCTGGTGATTTCTTGAAACTAATAAGATGTGTCAACTCTTGCAATGTGCCATTAATCATTCTACAAATTAATTCCTGTTAATCCACATTTAAAAAATCTCAACAAAGATTTTTTTCTTTCCCTCTGCTTTCATTACAGACTGTTACTGAGCCATGGTGTTAAATAAAAAACAATATGAACTAAGAATGTGTCAGTCAGTATGATAGATGACATTCTGATTCATAGATGTCATCAGTTTCGTGCATTAAATGGCCTGATGTATTATATGCTTCCTTTTGCTAGATTTTCGTCATCTTTCCTAAATGGAAACAAAAGGAACGGACTCAAACCAGCCATGTTTAAGACTTGTTCTTGCTATATGTGGAAATGCTTGGGTTCATGTCATATTAAAACAGTTTAAGAGATGTTATAATTAGAGAAAGGATTACATAGTAGATAAAGCATTTTTATTTTGTATTATAAGTGTATGCAAATAATTGCTATATTTACAGCATTGATTTGTACATTCTTTCCCATTAATTACCGTAGAACTGAACAACTCCACCAAATCTTTTTTCCCTACGGAATACTTGAAGTTAAAAGAAAATTTTCAAAAATCAAATTCTGCAAAATGGCCTCTACCAAGCTGCAAGAAAGCCTTCAGAGTTTTTGAAGGTAAGTTTTTTAATTTTTCCTTAAACTTCACTCAGTCTTGAGTATAATATTTGAACATAAGTCTCTAGCTAATACATGCCATAGGAAGTCAAAGATTGTTATTAAAGTAGAGCTGAATTAAATTCTCCTGGGTGACTTATACACAGTTCTTTGAATCTGAGGATAAACTGTAAATTCTAAAGAGGCAATTGGCATGTGTATGTACCTTTTTATTTATTAAATTTTCAATTTTGTGCACAGTATCAGGATAATTGTATGCAGTTTTCTGTTTGGAAAAAGTTGTGTCTGCATAGTGGAGTAAAGAAAATTACTCAATTACTCTGGGGAAAAAAGGTTACTAGTTCTGAGTGTGGTCAGTAGACACCTCAAAAAAAAATTAGAATCACTCTTTTATGAAGGAAGTCATACAAGAAAGCTGGAATAATATCACATGTATTATTATGTATTGCTTGTTTTATATATGAAAAGGAGTAAAGGCTGTGGGTGTTTTAGCTTTGTTTTCTGCTTATTATATGTAGAAATCTTAGTCCTCTTGTTGCTACTTTAGCACTTAAACATTTTCATGGTTATTACCTGGTTGTTAACTGAAAAAAATTTAAGTTAGATCGCTGAAATGTGGGATTCACTGTTTACCCATTTCCCTGTTTTCAGTCTAAAGGCCTTTCTTCACCAGGCCTCATCTATGTTTACTTATATAGTTACTTTCTGTTGTGCTGAGTCTTGCTCGCAAATATATTTTTCCTGTTTGTTAGAACGATACAGATTGCTTCTAAAAGTAAATGGAGAGAATAAAACAGGACATCCTTTTAATGTTACTTTTGTGAGTCTACCCAGGCCTTTCTAGAGGTTAAATTTGATAAATTCTAGTCCTCTACTTACAAAATTGTGTCACACAAGGGGAATGATTTGATACTGAAAATAACAAGAAATGCTCCTAACTATCAAAATTTAGCAGACTTGAGAAGTTTGAGAATTGATCATCTTTGGTATTGCTCAGAGGAGAATCTGTTGTCAGTTAGAACATGAGTATTTCTTCTCTCTAGCAGCAGTTAATGTAATTTGGATGTTACTGCTGATGTAATGAGATCACATTGCTGATGTAATGTGATACATTATGTATGTGACATAGTTCATATATGTTCCATAGTGTCATATCAATTATGTCTTTCATAAATATGAAAAGCTACCATGCTGAGCCTTTTACAAAGCATAAATAATTAAAAATAAAGAGAGATCACAGAAGTTTAGTATTGTGCTACATGCAAACTGGGCATATCATTCCACAACAATAATTCTGAATGCTGAATTTATGTGCCTCCAAAGGATAGCCTGTAAGTCCCACACCAAATGGGAACATGATTACATCTAGTTAATAGGAAACCTTTACCACATAGCTGTCTTTGCCTTTGTCTTTGTCTTCTTAAATACAAGGGTCACTGCCATATCCCTCTGTTCTGACTTTTTATTTGAATAAAAACTACTGCAGTGTTTGTCAGTTCTAAACACAAGTGTATAATATTTTCTCCTGGACTGCTTTTTTGGCCTTACAGCTACATTGTGTTTGGCAGCATCAAAAATTCCAAATTTGGTTTTCTTAACTTTGCTTATGTTCCCTGCCTCAGGAGGCTCCCAGGGACTACACAGGCATAGAAGACAGCATACTGGCAGTAGGAGACTTTTGACAATATAATAGATGCAAATACAAGCCCTTTGCAAATACAAACCCTAATATCAGTGAGACCAGTAGGGGAAAAGAGGCTACTTAGATTAATTTTTGTTTAATTACAAAAGTAGCAACCAAATAAGATGCTACAGTTGCAGAAGGCAAAATTTAAAGTATGGGAAGAAGAACATAGTGGGATACATGAGTAGAGTAACTGGAGTGAAAAGGGATATTATTACAGTGCTTACAGAGCAATGAAAAATGCAGTTTGGAATGTGAGAGTAACTGCCTCTTTATAAGACGATACTGCATTGTCAGAAAAGAAATGCATATGCTCTTTTGTCTAGTTCATATTCAGCAGATTCAGTAGTCACTGAGAATCTAGAAGCTCTTTTCAAACTTCGTATGACTCCATTTTTCATATGACAAAAATTCTGTAATAGTATTTTTAATAATATGGATATAAAAGTGGTGAACTTTGAACAGTAAACCACTCATTAGAAATGCTAGACCTGATAAAATCAGACCTCAGAATTAGACTGGGATGCAAGGAGAGAAAGATGACTGTTGAGATGCCTAGATTGAGTGGATTTATCAGTTTTAAAATTTGAAAAGTCTAATTTAGACTTTCTGAACATTACAGGACTGCTTGATAAAATCAGATGTCTTTTCAATTTCCTTACATTTTTCCTGAACTGATTCACTGAGCCAAACAGATTTTGTACTTGACTACAATATGTAATCAATATATGAGTCTTCTTTCATATGAGAATTTGCATGAGGAATGTAGAAGAGTCCAGTAACTAAAAAAAAGACAAAAACCCAAACTATATGAGATAAAGTTATTATGTTAGTTGCTGTTTTGAGTCTTTGTAATTGTACAATAGAAATAACATCTCAAATAATGGTTTCCTTAAACACATTTAAAAACAAATAAATAATGTCATTTGAATAGAATAGTTAAATAGCAGATGTGCTTTATTGGATCCTATTATCATGCAGCTATAGTTTAATAACATCATAAATGGACCCTTTTCATGCCCATAATTGGAGTTACATTCTATGAACATTGTACAGTTATAGAAAGTTCACAAACTAAGGGTAAGTCTCCAAAAGTAATTTGATACTGGAAATGTGGACTAAAAGAAGTGATAAGGATCGTTTAGATTGAAAATATGTTACTTAATTTGGCAGTGACTTTGGTGTAGTCAAGTGCAAAATTAAAAAATCAGACCAAGACAGTGCACTGGGCCTGAGAGGGTTATTTCAAAAGCTTTTGCATAAATCTGATGTGGAAATACGTTGAAGAGACCAGAGATACAGGATGCAGTATTCAAGGTAGTGATGCTAATGTTGTAAAAGGGTGCTTGCTGCCTGCACGTAGAGAAAGATTGTGGATACGCCTGAATATAAGTACACAGCTAGATGGTCAGAAAGAGAGAGGGATTATGAAACCTCTGAGTTACAGCCTTTGGTAACTAATTTAGGATATAAATATTCCTAAGTTAATAGGAAATTCCTTCCAACTGTTTTTATGCTGATGTTTTTATTTAAAATACAATGGTTACATAAAAAGTTGGAAAGCCTATTTAGAAATTATTTTTTTTTAAAGGCTTAATCTAGAAAACATTCCCCCAGTGTTGCATACAGTGAAATCTGTGATAGTGCTTTACTGATCTCATCTGTTTAGTGACTTGATGAAAAGCTATTGATTTCTGCATCAGTCAGGGGTTGCAAGATACAGTGTTTTCAACACCTGCTAATACCAGTGGAAATTCCCACCACCTCCATAGGTCACATTTGCCATGTCCTTTTATCTAATCATTCTCTATAGAAAGGGGTGCTCCATTGCCTACATGTTGGAGTTTTGGGGTTTTTTTTTTAAAGAAATGTTGTAAAAGCTTTTAATAACACCTGTTAATATATTTTTATATCTCTCTGTCTTTAAAATTGGGGTACAACACTTTAAAATCTACTTTATTCTAGATTCTTATTATCATGATTTCTGTTAGATAGGCAATAAAGGAAGGATGTTAACAGCTGTGAAAATTTACAGCTATGGAATTACATCAACTATGTTTTAAGTTCATAGTTCTCTGTTTAAAGAAATAAAAATTGTACTGGCTTTCAAGTTTCCAATCATGTGATCTATCAAGAAGAAAAACAAGATAGGTGTTACTGAAAATAGCAGGTGCAGCATTCATTTTAGCTATAAAGTGTGATGCTGGAGTATAAGTCTCTCAGAATCATCCTTGTATTGAGGTATTTTTTTCCCCTAGTCCTTTTCCATCCTTCCTTTCTCCATTTTTTTCTTTCTCTTAATTTCCTTACTTCCTCATTTCTTTAAGTGGCTTGTTCCTTTGACATACTACTCAAGACTGCAGTTGTGGGACTGTGCAATGCTTCTTCACCAGGAGGTTTTCCTTTTTTAACCAGATCCATCAGATTTTATGGTATAGCTTGTGGAATCACAAAAAGCTAATTTGCACACATTCATTTCTCACAAGATTCATTTACAGTCTACAGTCTTCACAGTAAGTGAATTTTCTGCCTCAAGGAGACACACATTACAGGGAAGTGTTGTCTTTGAGCATCTCTTGTGCCTATAGTACACTAAAACTGAAAACGCAGAATCCAAGCACTGCTGGTTGAGTGTGTCTTATGTCAACTGCACTAATGGCAACTTTGTCATTTTGCTGTTTTGTCAGCACTTGGACCCTAATGCTTGCACCCATTTTCCTTGCCCACTAGTCCTTTCAGGTCCAACACGTCACTGGTAAAACCACAAGACTGATTTCTTGATTCGAAGTCCCCTTCTGTCCAGTGCTGCAGCTGTGCTCCAGCTGTCCTTCAGCCCTTCACTTCTGCACTTCACCAAGCAGAAGTGAATCTGAAAGAAAAATGAAATAAAACAGAAGGGGAACTTTAAGGTACAAAGGTCAGTGCCACACAGGTGTCTTAATCTTCAGCCCTGATAGCACTGCCACTTTCTGTCCCTGTTCTTTTGCCATCAGCGTTGTACAAATCATTGTGTAAATATCAATAGCCTTGTGTCCTGGGTTCATCTGTAACAGTTATTTTTCTCCTTCTCAGTAGCTGGTGCAGGACACCTTATTTATGTTTTAAGATATTTTGCAGAGGCAGTTCTTTAGAGACTTCCTCGGACCCACAGTCCCATTGGGAAGGATATTTTGTAGCTTTTTCCCAGTCCTGAAGACTGCATCCAGAGCTAGCCTGTGTAGGAGAGTGCTACAACTCTCAGAAATTATGACTGCTCAGTCATCACTATTGGTTCATCAGTGCATTGAAGGGAACCAAATTCTAGCTAATCCATATGTGTCATCAGGATTGCTTGTTTCCATTTAACTATGATACTAGAAGATTGATGTACCTGGAATATTGATAGCTGTAATTATGCAACGTAAGGATTATGATAGAATGGCCATGTCAAAAAAGCATACTGTATCCTTTTTCTCGTCTGTTTCTCAACACGTCCCTAAATGAATGTTAGATTGACATCTTAAGTTCTCATTAGGGAACCAAGTGTTCATGCTGGCTTGAAAGACAAATTAGGAACATTTGAGACCTCTTACAAAGCCATGGTCCAACAGCTGTACCGGGGGGACCCAAATGAACTTGAAGGGGGATTAGAGGTGTCATGCTTTTCACCCTGCAGCTTACATATTCCTCAAGTCTTTTAAGAAGGTTCTTTTCTGAAGATGCTTGAAAAAACATAGCTGTGTTCATGGTAAGAGAGAAAGTCCTATCATCTATTAATAGCTGTTTAAAAGATAACAAACAAAGGAAATAAGCGATTCATTTTTCTCACTGGAGAGACAGTAAAAGTCTAGTCCTAGATGGGTATATGGTACAGTTTGTACTATCCAGCGTATCTGTTACTAGAAATGGAGAGGGTAACATTTGCTTACAGTACTGAAATACTGGAGATAATAAGAATGAAAGCCAAGTTCGAGCAGTAGCAGAAGACTGAGTGATCTTCAGCAATGTTTACGTTGTTTTCCTTTTGTAGAAAAAGGAGGTGATAAACTGGATGGGTACAGAGAAGGTATAAGAATGTCATTTTTAAATTACTTCCTTGATGAGTAATATGTAAATAAACTAGAATGCTTCAGCCAAAACAAGAGATGACTAAAGAAGGACGATAATAGAGGTAATTAAAATCATGAGAGGCATGGCACAAGTGAATGGGCTGTTGTTATTCAATGTTTTATAGTAAAAGAACTAAAGGACAGTAAATAAAATTATCATTAACCCAGAACATGGCATCAAATACTGGCAGTTTCTTGGAAAATGGAGTCAAGAGTATTAAAATCAATACTACCACACCTGCCTGTGAAGGTTCTTGAACTGCAACTTCCTGGGAGCTGAGAGAATACCAGGGAAGTATTGCAATATGGTTGCCCTGTTCTTATGTTCTTTCCTCATCACTCACCAACTTGTCATTGTTTGACCTTGTCAGAGAAAGAATGAGAGTGTAAGTAGACCTTTAGTCTACTCTTAGTATGCCTATTCTTATGAGATATCCTACAATTTTATGACAGTGGTGTCTTCTATTACAATTTTAACCTAGGCATTGTACAAGGATTTTATGCATTTGTCAGGTTACATAAATATTTATTATTTGCCCACTAAAGACAGCTGAGAACAATACATAATCCTAGTTAAACCACTGTGGGTAAACTTTGAATTGCTAGCCTTTTGAAGTGGTAGTCTTTCATCACAGAATCTGTTTAGAGCATAAAATATCTCTTGGTCTTAATTTTTTATGCTTTATGTAAGATTCTGCTGAGACTATTTCAGGTTACGACAGGTGTCCTTGAACAAGTGGAAGCAAAGATGCCTTCTGTCTTCATCACTGGCAAGAGTTAGCAGTATCTTTCTATACACTTTTAGTGGAAGTGGGGAATAATCATTGCCAGCTCTGCAGAATAGAATGGCAAAAACATAAGATGGTGGACACTGAGCAACAATCAGTAAAATCAGCTATATTCCTAATTAGCTGTGAACTAATTATGTTTAGTAAGGGTAATGTCAGACATGCTTCCTAGCATACTCCTGCACTCCACTTAGCACTGAAACGCATTGCAGTTTGTACTGAAGTAGCCCCTAAAAAGTCAACTTTACTGGTGTAAACACATATTTACTTGGAAGTTTAGTTTGCCTGGTGTTCAGCCTTTGATTTGATACCTCACAGAAATCCCATTTACTATAAGAATCACACATAATTCTTGGCTAAGAATGGATTGTAAAGATATCATTTGGCTTCATCACTATCAATGAGTTAATAGAGAAGTAAGTAGGAGAAATGTGTACATTGTTTCTGCTACCTACCATGCCTGTGATTTCTGTTTATACGTCTGTACCTGTGACACAGGGACCCACACCATACCAAAATTTGGACACGAACACAAGTTCAGTTTGATCCTAGAGTGCTTATTGGGTAGAAAACTGCTAAGATATCAAGGAGGCATATGGTATTCGCATAGCATAATTATAAAAAGTGAGGCAACATTCTGGGGGCAAGGCAGAGTTTTGGAAATCCCTAAAAGTGAAAAGCTGATATTTTAATTTGATGGACAAAAGAGGAAGCATGAAAGTACTCAAGGTGACATGTGAGAATAGTAAGAAAGAAAAGGTGATAGCATTTTTATTAGATCAGAGCTAGATTAAGTATACCTTCTCAAAGAAGCAAGAGGTGAGCAAACAGCAGAATAAAGTCCTGAGACCTTTGGTGACTATCTTAGGTGAGTACCTAAAGATGGATATTTGAAATGGTGTCACAAAAAGTCAGAGTTAACCACCATAACACATTTGATGAAGGATTAAAGGAAGGATTTTTTTAACAGTTCCTAAACTTATTTTTTTTAATTTAAAAAACTTCTTTCTTGATAGGCTTTGAAGTAACGTAACTTTGGGAAAATTTCTCTTTAATTTTCAGTTGAACATGTATGAAGTCTTTTCAGACAGCTCTTTCTGTAAAACTTTGGTCACCATCCTAAAAACTGCACCAGCAAGTTTTCAGTTCAGAGAAAAGGTGCCAGCTAGCTCAAGATACAGTCTTGTAATTTGTATTTTTTGTTCCTGGGAAGAAATAATACTTTTTTTTGCTTGCTCAGATCGAAGAAGGGTTGGCATTTGCTAAAGATGAATATGAATTTGTTCGAAGACAATGGCATGGCTCCAAGATAGGTCATTCACCAGTTTCTCTGGAGGAATTGAGGGAGGCATGTTGCCAGGCAGCTAGATTTGCAAATAAACCAAATCTTTGTGTATTCATATGTAAGAAGTTATACACAGCCTTGTCTTACAGAGGGGTGTCATGAGGCCTTGAAATGCCTATCCTGTGTATTGCCCCTGACCTTTTCTGTCAGACAGACCCTGATTTAATACAAGTAGAGCCAATTCATGAATTTATTTTTAAGAAAGTATTTCCATTACTGTTATCTTACAGTGTTCCACTAAAATTAGCTTAAAACATTAAAGCGTTAAGCACTGAAAGACTTACAGACAGCAGTGTATAACATAATTCTGCAAAGTTTTGTTAAATAATCTTTAGTTTTAATATTATTTTTTTAACAAAATACAGCAAACTTGCAAGCCAAGAAATATACATCTGGAGCAAATTGAACAGTATGCCAAGTAACATTCACACTAGGGACATCAGTATGAAATCCTTTTTAATGCTATTTTATACTTATTCAGTCATTTTGAGCTATTCTATTAAGCCTACCTGTAAATATCAATAGCTTTGGCCTCTGCTTACTTCGTACAGTAGCGGTCCAAACAAATGGAGCCTGAAGAAATTAAGTATTTAGGGAGGAGTTATAGGGAAGAATGAAACTAGAGGGCGGTGATGCTATTACAGCAATGATACAAAAGGTTAGAAGCTCTTATGATGATAATTTAGCAAGAGTTGCTGACAGCTTAAATATAGTATTTGATCATCTGGACAGATAAAAAATGTAAGTTGCAACATGATTTGTAGAAATGTTCAATGGTAAAAAGTAACAACAGAAGAGGATGATGGTGAATAGAGTTTGAGACCATGAGATTTACTGAAGAGACAGAAGAAGAGAAATGGAAAATAGATGAAAAATTAGTAAGAAAATTCAAAGAGTCAGAATATTCTTAATACTTTTTCAAATTCATTTTTCCTATAGATTATTGGTGCACATACTGTGGAAATCAAATACTTCAGGTTTATGTTTGAGGGTGCCTCATTCTTTTTGTCTGCAGTATCATAGCAAGGAGTGAAGTTGCCCCCAAGTTAAATTCACTGTTAAGATAGAGTTTATCTATATGTGAACAAAAGTGATTACAAATCCCCATCTTAAAGACAAATGTATGAAAATTGCTGTAACTATAATATGTATGTCATCAATATACAAATTAACTTACCTTTAAAATTAAAGAAAGCTATTTTACAGTCTGGAATATATGAAAACTGTGCATTTAGATCCACGACACGATCTTACATGCAGACCATGAAGCTTCATTTCCTGTTGCAATTGGATGAGGGGTGGTGGTTTTAAACTGACAGAGGGGAGATTCAGGCTGGACAGGATCATAGAATCATAGTAGAATAGTTAGGGTTGGAAAGGACCGTAAG
>NW_009935551.1:0-20802 GCF_000696875.1 Nestor notabilis | reverse complement strand
AACCCTAACTATTCTATGATTCTAAGGTGAACGGTACATGGTGTCTCCTCAGTCATGACAATCAAAAACTTGGGAAGGAACAGGTAGGTCTGTGGGACAGTGATTTTGCTTTTAGACCAGTGGACTCCTTTTAGAGAATTGAGGACACCTGCAGAGAGATAGGATCCACCTGAAAAAGAAGGCAACAGCATCTTTGCTACAAGGCTGGTCATCCTGTTGAGAACTTCAAACTAGGAATGACCATGGAGGGAAATTACAACCCCCAGCCAAGTAAGGAGGTAGTGAGCAGGGGGTATGGCAAAAGGCGCAAGGTGGCAGGTACTAGAGAGACCTCTAGAATAATAAAAAAGAAAGAAAAGGGATCCACCTCAAAGATGTCATATGTACAGAAATATACACAACCTGGGAAACAAGCAGAAAGAACTATAGCTCTGTTATCTTTCTTTGCATTTATTTAGTTATTGCTCTGAGAGAATTAATTTGTGTGTTAATTACCAGTAACACAATACACAAGCTATGATTGAAATATGAAAATACAATACGAATGATGTGGAAGTTTTGCAGGACAGACTAAAAGGGCTTTATCCTTCCTGCATGATTCGGAACCAGTAGGAAAGCTTTTAGAATTCCTTTGCAGTTCAGCAATGTGATTCCTTTCAAATACTCCTGTAAGGGAAAGATCTTGCTGGGGAAAAGATAATCATAATGTGTATCATAGATACAGAGTCTTACTGAAGTAGTTCTAATCCTCCTCTATGCTTTCTACTATTTCCACATTAGTGAAAAAAGCAGCAACTATAAACAATTTTAATTCGATCTTTTAATCTGCAGTATTTGTTCTCTATATTCTTTTGTTTTGCTTGTCTATTGTCCTTGCATTAGATATGATATGAAGCTCTAAATTAAATTGGTATAAAAGCACTTTTCAGTTGAAGAATAGAAAGAAACTCTAAAAGGTCAAAAACTCACCATGAGAATACTATGATTCTTCCCTTAGAATCTTCTTATATTTCTAGCAATAGTCACGTTTGTAAACTTCTGATCTACTTGTGCCAGGAAGACTTAATGTTGTATTTGTTGTCCAAACTATTTATCATCAGCACTGAATTTATCCTCAAAACTTTGTATCCTCGAAAAAGAAAAAGTAAAAATTCCAACTGAAACTCCACCCACCCCTCTACCTGTGGACCACAGGGCTTGTGTAAATGCTTGTTGTTGCTGTTTTCCCCCTTCTGGCCTGCGTACACACTTCCATCATAGAGTGACCAGAGGTGGGGCGATGTATGCTTGTGTCTCATTGTAACATAGGGCTTGAAATACATCTGAATCTAAAGGTGGGCAGCACTCTCATTTTAAACATAGGAATGTCTGCATAGTGTCTTATAAAATGGAACTATTGGTGTTTGTTTTAGAAGGTGCTTTCTAGAAAAACAGGTGTTTCTCTGTGGTTTTCTAGCCTTGAAAACAGCAAGTTATTTCAAATCTATCATTAAATTATTTGAAATGGGTCAATACTGCTTGAGTGTATTTAAAATACTAGGTGAATCCCCTAGCTTCTTACTGAAAATACTGCCTGCCCTCAGTGTCCTCTGAAAAGTGAAGGATTGACTCTCCTGCTTCCTGGAATGTTCACTGGTAACAGGGTTCAGCATGTAGGCTTCCAGAGCAACAGTAATATCTGTCATTTTGAATGAATACAAATCTCTAACAATCTATGTTTGTACAGTCCCAGTGGAAACATGTGGTGTCAGCTGTGCTTGCAGTACTTTAAAGGCTTTATTAAGTCAGCTGGCAACACACCCTGTCTCCAGGCACTGAATTTTATGTCAAAGGAGCTAAGAAACTCAACCCTTTCCTCCTCTCCCTTCTTTTTTTCTTCTTTCTCATGTCAACTAGCTTTCAAAACCACAGGAAGTGATTTTATAAAAGGCTTATGGGTGTGCTGCTATGATGTTAATACCCACAATATAGTTTACAGGTGAACATTTATACCCACCCACACATTATTACACATACACACGCGCACATTGTCAAGTACCTTTATGCAGTCTAATATAAACTCCATTCAAATTATTACTATTAGGTAAAAGAGAAACTGTATTTATAAATAATTTATAAAAGATTTTATAAACAATTATAAATCAGCTTTCCTAGCTTACGCAGCCATTTGAATGGAGGCTATGAAAAACTGTGTGAAGGTTCTGGACCATGTATCAGTAAAAATCCACAGATACTCTGTCCAGTGGCCTTCTAAGGACTGTACTTGCTTTTTGCTTTAATTTAGACAAAACTGTTTAATTGGTAAATGTTAAAATATTAGTTTGCTTAAGTCGTGTTTTGAGAATCAGTTGTTTGAAGACTGAACTTTTCAGTGACATTCAGAATCTTTTCTCTTGCAGCCATTTCGTAGAGTGACGTTTTCTGTTGTGAGTCAGCCTCAGGACCCACATCAGGGGTCATTGCAGAGTTGCTATGACAGCGGTCTGGAGGAGTCAGAAACACCAAGCAGTAAGAGTTCATCAGGGCCAAGACTGGGTGCCCTTCCACTCCCAGAGGACAACTACGAAAGGACTACGCCGGATGGCAGTGTTGGTGAGGCAGAGCATATGGAAAATGGTAGGGGCAAACACAACATTCACACACATAATCTCACTAGCAAGTGATACTAAGTAGACTTTTGAAAGGTCAGTCCAAATAAATAATAAATAAACTAAATAGTTAAAATTGTAATTATTTTATTTTAAAGTTTGTTAAAATGCAGATACACAAAATAATGGAACATAACACTACTAATAAAACCAGCACTTTCTTTTCTTTACATGATTTAAAACTATACTGCAGAAGCAATTAAAACATTGAAAAAATACAAATAGAGGATTGGGGAGAGGGTCATTGAATTAAATTCTATATTTTTCATTTTAAATAAAAGACCATAAAAGACATATATTCTATTTTCCTTCCATTTTTGGTTCAAAAACTACTTAGGAAATTTCCTAGAATGTAATACGGACAACATCAGCAAAAGAAAGTAAAATTTAAAAACCCCACTCTAGAGAATTCCCTTTTCCCCAAAAATATTATATAGACTGGTTTCAAAATAACACTGAGTGTCAAGTCATTGTTTAGAAAAGAACATTACTTTCCTTTTCTTCACACTTTGTTTTGTACAGTACTTTTAGAACATCTTATTTAAATTCAGGATCTATTTATGCAGAAGGAGAAAATGCTGAATCCTTATTTATACTATAGTAATTCCCCACCTATTAAAAGGGAAGGTAATTTAAATGTCAAGTTTCCCTTTCTATCTAAAACTAGTAAGAATTTCAAAAAATCTTTTCAATTTGAAATGTGTTTCATAAACCTGAATGTTTTACTGTTCTTCATTTATAGGCCTTAATCTAAAATTTTATGAAGTCAGGCGCTGACTTCATTGTCTTTTCATTTCCCATAAATATTAACATAAATTGTTGTATGTCAAAGTGTACAGATTTTTGATAACCAAAGAAATTATGGCTTTGCTAATCCAATTGGAATTGGTGGGTATATGCAAGAAGGGCAGTGTACTTTCTGTTATAGAATGAATGTATTAGTTTGGCTAAGTGCATGTTTTAGTTTTTCAGAGATTACAGCACTGGATAGTTGTTCTTGGGCTTTCGTCTTTCCTGAGATAGACATGTTGACCCAATGAAAGTATCCATGGGAAGATATCTAGTATGTATGCCTGAAGAGTGGCTACAACAGTCTATATATGCTTATAGCATATATCCCTACAGCAAATGACTAAGTGATCAAAAAAAAAGAAGATGGTATTATCTATCTAAAAAGAAGATGTATTAGGCTATGTATGTGTAGAAGTGTGTGTCTATATTCTCCTTGGTTGTTTATATGAATATATCTCCACATTTAATTTTTCTGGGTGTGGGGATAGGGAAGAAAGTCATGCTGGTATTACTAGAAAAATGTCAGAAAAAAAAATTCTAGACTTTGTGACTAAATTGGGATGATTATTTTACTGTCTGTTTTGTATTGAGATTTTGTGGTTAAGATAATAAAACTAAACAATTCGTTAATTCCACTGGACATATAGCAGTGTAGTAGATTACTAGACATTAAATTTGGAGTTCAGAAAGTATGCTAACATGGAGTATGCCTGAACCATACAGGCAAAACTGTAGAGCTGCAATTGAATATAATTTTTAATACATTTGGTAGCCAATGAAAATCATCAGACTTACTGAATTGTAATTGAAACTGAAGAGTGTTTGAACAGTGTAAAAAATTAAAGTAAAACAGTCTGTTTAAGATTTTGTGGTGATGCAAAAACTGGTATTGCATTCTAAAAGTTAAAGTATTTTAGACGTTTTTTGTTTTTGTATTTCTTTTGAAAGTTGATAATTCATATTTGGTAGAATTAATTTGTTGGGTTTAGTTTTTTTAAAAATAGTATTGCATAGATAGAATAGATAGAAACATAGAGTTAGATAAATATATTATTCCATGAATAAATGAATGAAAATAAAATTACCATAAAGAAATAATTTCATATAGTAGTCAGGGATTCCTTCTCCTTTATAAAACCATGAACAGAGACCATGAACAGAGACAAAGGTGGGTGACAATGTGATGCAAATTGTACTCTACAGACTTCTGGATTTTGCTTTCACATTTTAAAAACAAGATTTCATTAGTGTCAAGTCATCTGTTTCCAAAATTTTTTGTTAACATTAATCTATAAATAATGACAGAACAGGATGGAATATACTTTTGTTCTTTCATATATGTAATATCTAACATCTGAGTGAGAGGTTTCTGTGATCTGATTCTGAAGTCCACTTGTATTTTAACTATTTTAAGCATAATTGTATTTTCAAATTCTGATAATGTACTCTTCAATATTAATGGATCATTCTGACAGAAATAGAATTGGAATTGAAACATGTCAAGTGTTCATTTGTCACATTTAATTGGAATCTAAGTAATCTGCAGTGTTTAACTTGGTTAGGTTTTAATCAGGATTTATAATAGATTTTTATGTAGATTTTCCATTGAAACAGCACTTTGGAAGCTATCTTAGTTATTAATTGTTATTACTTCAAATACTTATCATTTAATTTCAGTTGGTGTGAAACAATGCCATTATAACTAATTGCTTTGGATTTCCTCTTATTTTAAAGTTTGAAATTATAGTTTTCAGCACAATACACTAAACCTTCTGATACATTTGAGACTTTTTTTTTGCAAGCTAAGATGACAAGGGAGAACAACTAACTTTTATAGTTAAGGCAAACGTAAGAAGGTTGAGTTCACAGTCAGACTAGGTAGGAAATTCAGCTTTATGTTTGTAAGACCCTCTTTCTATTTTCTCAGGCAAAGATGATAAAATGCTGGAAAGAAAAAAAACCAGGGTAAGGGGGTTGGTTTTCTTAGAATATACTGTACATTACCTACCAGCCTACATGATTGTCAGATGTAGATTGAAGTTTTGTTCTGATGATTAGCTGTGGTGTCAGATGAAGTAGAAAAAAGAAAAAAAGGGAAGAAAAAAAGAAATGTTAGCAGATTGACTGTGAAAATTCAGTATGCAAAGATCTTGTTAATTAGTGAAATCTGCAGAACCAGAAGTAACTTCTGAGTTAATTTATCCCTTGCCCTTGGAGCTTTCCTTACAAGGAAATTCTGCTCATATGTGCAGCCTTCCCTAATTTTGCTGTTAGAATGGCACTGTCTTAATGCAAATTGCACAAAAGTTTTCTAGAGAACATTTTCATTACATACATATTGGTATATTGAGGATAAAGCCATTACCATGGTAAAGGAGTTTCCTGGTCTTTAGTCATAGCCTTCTGGTTTTGACAATGCCTAATGAAACATCATATTTCTTACAGCCTTCTTAGAAATATTTCATTATGCTGCTTTTTTTTTCTTTCCTGATATCATACTATTTATGCATGTGGTGACATAATCAGTTTGGTTTTTTTTTTTGTTTTGGTTTTTATTTTGTTTGTTTGTTGTTTTGTTGTTGTTGTTGTTTAATTTAGCTAAAGTACCTATGACAGTGAAACTGCGGCACTGTAGACTTTTTTTCCATGCAGTGATAATCAGAGTGTTTGCCACACCCGAGATACCTGCATTAAAGCTAGGCTCAGGTATTTCTACATGAACATATCTTTGGTCTGCCACACACTATTTTAAGTTAGCCCATGTTTCAGTATCAAATATGTAAGGGTGGAGAACAGCAGTCATCTTTGTGAAAGAAGGAAAATAAGGGAATGGTTTATAGCTTTCATTTTTACAGAGCAAAATGGAGTAAAGAAAGATTAAGTGCCATGTCTGAAGTCACAGAGGAAGTAAGGGGCAAAACTTAAAAAGGAGCTCAGATTTTTTATGATTCAGTTACTCGAGTCCCATAAAGAAATCAGTAGATAAATTACACCCTGTCTGACACATGAAGAACTAAAAGGCAAGGGAAGTACATTATCTCCATTCATAGTCTGATAATATGCTATGTTCTCAATGACAATTTCAGATTTAGACTGTAAGGGTCAAAGTTCCACTGTCAACCCAGAGAGGGATTTCATGGTATGTGAGATGATGACTTCAAAGTGTGAAAGGAATTTTGATCATTAATAAATGCAATTAATTCTATCTATAAAAGCATTCTCTCACTTTTAGTTGTAAGATAGAATATTAATCTGTTCTCTGGACGAAAGTGTTAATAAAATGAAAAAAATAATCTATTAGTTTACAGAATTCATGTTTACAGAATCCATTTCCCTTTAGCTTTTTGCAATGCAGATAACACAGGTTAATGTTCTTGAAGACTTAAATGTCCTTGTTGTAAACATTGCAAAGCATACATTCATTGACTTATTTCATAGAATTACTGTACTTTTGCCATTCCCATTATTTTCAGATGTTTTATTCTCCTGAATTCAAGTCCTAAAATTGCATGTGAATAATTTCTTTTTTCTTAAACTGTGTCCTGAAAGTGTTGATGGAAGGAGTCCATCTGAGAGGTTGTCAGTAAAGGTTTTCAATGTAGTGATTACATGCTAATAATTCCTTTTTTGTTTTGTTTCATCTTTCAGTGCTGCTACATCTACTTTTTCTTAAATGTTACCTTGCATGTATGAACACAAAATACCAGAAAGTGCTGCACAAATTATTATATAATGCATATACATAAGAATTCCTATCCTTGTTTCTGATAAATCCTAACCTATAATTAGGCCCACAATGAACTCTGGATTATGTAAACCTAGCAACATATACTAGTAATGTTTTGGAACGCATGCATATATACTCAATGACTGATTATATCTTGAACCAGTTTGTTTTGAGAATGGAGTATTCTAGTAAGATCCGTAAAAAGACATTTTAAGAGGAAAAAAAACCCAGTTCCTAAGACACTGTGCAGGGATCCTTGTTATACTAGTGTAGTCTTATGTAAGGCAATGAGCCTGTCCGGGAAGAACATTGGCAGTTTTCTTGATTTTTTTTCCTTTTTAATCTTTTACCATGTCCCTTTAGATGACCTTACCCTATATACCTGTGAGTTTCTTCAGCAGAGGAATATGTGGTTTCCTAACTTATATGCACAGTAGTACTTAAAGGTTCAAAACTATATGGTGTTTGTTCTTTAAGAGTAACTTGCATTTTGAAGTGTTGTGTGTGTATACTTAAAACAGAAATGAGAGAAGCATATTTTGATTGTGTTGCAAATTCCTTCTGTTGATACATATTTTTGCATATATTTTTATTTTATTAAGTTAATAACATACTACAGAAAGATGAGGAATTATTTTAGATGTATTATATGTTGTTGCACTAAGGCTTATTGTATCTCACTTACTATTCTATGTTTACATTGTACGTCAAACACGTAATGAAAAGTAAAGGACCAAATACAGGCCGATTGTGAGCAGAGATAACTCTTGCTGAAGTTGCCAGAGTAGTATATTGTTTATATCCTTTTTCCTTACATTTTAATTTTCCATGACCTTCCTACAACTTCTTGTACTACCTACAACAACCTTGACTACCGACAATATCTGTATGCTATCTATTCATTAAGTATACCTGAGTATTGCTGTGAACTGTTTTCGTCTTGATCAGGATTTTGGCTGCTTAAAGAACGTATGCTTGGATCTGCTGGAATTAAAGAAGGAAGGCATATTTCTGTATTGAAAATCTGCCCCTACACATTGATAGCAAAGCTAGCAGATTATTCAGCATTTTTCTTATTTTCTGAGTAGCATTTTTATTTCTCTTGCTTTTCTCTGTCTGTTGCTTTCCCATTGTACTTGCTGTAGTTCCCTTTGTGCTTCATAGTGAAGAATAGCATACGGTTCTTTTTTTAAGGTATATTACAAGATTGCTTCCTTTGTTCCTGATTTCAGCATTTTGCTCTTAAAAAAAGATAAATATATATACAGCAGTAACTCTTTGCCAGTCTTAAAAGCAGTATGTTCTCAGACAATGTGAACTGCCATTTACTAAACCAGCTTTCATTTATTACCTTTAAAAAAGGAAGTCTGTATTTACATTCCATCAGGTTTTAATCAATAATTTTAAAATGGAAAAAGACTTTGGATTCATAAAGAATTATTCCTGCAATTCTATCTGTTAGGAGAAATCAACAATGAGGGACAGACAGGTTTATATGTGCATGTGGGTGTGCACACATGTACACATCTTGGTGAGTCAGTTCTTACTGCAAATACTCATGAGATCTAGATAGTTACAGTTACATAACCTGCCTCATCTATGAATTTAAAATCAATTCAAAGTGGAGCACTAAATCATCAGAAAGTGAAGTGGTATGTCTAGTGTCATGCTATGATTCGATCTTTCTTCTAGTAATTGACCCAAACATTGCCCACCCGTCAAAAAGTAGTAATTTGGACACCACCTTCTAGTCTGCAGTCAGGTTGATGAGGGTTTTGCTATTGTCTTAGCGGAGTTAGGCTTTTGTCCAAGTCCTCTGTGCCAGCTGCTAGCTCAGGCTGCCTCCCTCTGATGCAGATTGCAGATCTCGCTTTGATGCTGTCAGAGTCCTGAATGTAGATGGAGGACAAAATGCATCCCAAAATTTACAGACTCAAGGAAGAAGAGACATCTAGTTTATGAATGGAATATCTAGCAACCTTTGTATCCACAACAGGCTCTTTCCTGGAAAAAATCTAATGCAGATAGTCAACAGAAATTTGTTTTTCCTCAGTTCAGAAAGAGCCCTTTCAGCATGTGGTGTTTTCTCAGTTCTCTGTTTGTATTTAATGGCAGTTTCTTCAGTTTCCTGGTCAACATTAAATCTTTCTGTCCCTTCTAATCTTCAAGTATAATGGAGATCCAAAAGAAGTCATTTATAGGGGCATTTCTTCTCTGTTTCAGTGATAAATACATTTTGTTCTCTATTGCTGGTTCCCCACTACTGTCCTATTTATTTTTTATTTAATATTAATTGAAGAAAATCTCAATATTTTATTATATATTAACTATATAGAATAAGTGATCTTAATACTTTTGCCTTTCTTGTACAAGTTTGATGCTTTGGGTTTGATGTTTTAAAAACTGCAGTAGTTTTTCCTACATGCCAAAAAGCCTCTGATTAAATTAAGAGAAGAAACTGTTTCTTTTCCTAGTGTACTTTTCTAAAAATATCAGGCATGAATTATCAATCCAGAACAAAAATCTGGCTGTATTTTCAGAATGGTGTACCTGGACTGAAGGGACAAGAGCATGTCTAATTTGCCACAGTTGAACCTAAAGGAATCATAATATTCACAAATATTTGGTTTAAAAAATATGCAAACAAATTAAAATCTCAATTATATTAAACTGGCAACTGCCCATCAATATCATAAACAAAAATTTAAATGTAAATTACACTTACTATATGAAGACTTTGTGTAAAAGTGGAGTGCAAGTTACAGAACAGGTAGATGTTACCACAAGTTAGGACAAGGGGTAATGGCTTTAAACTTAAACAGGGGAAGTTTAGATTAGATATAAGGAAGAAGTTCTTTACAGTGAGGGTGGTGAGGCACTGGAATAGGTTGCCCGAGGAAGCTGTGAATGCTCCAACCCTGGCGGTGTTCAAGGCTAGATTGGACAGAGCCTTGGGCGACATAGTTTAGTGTGTGGTGTCCCTGCTCACGGCAGGGGGGTTGGAACTAGATGATCTTAAGGTCCTTTCCAACCCTAACTATTCTATGATTCTATGATTCTAAGTTATTTATATATACTCTAGTTTCTTAAGTTGCTGCATTTCCACATCTAACAAAGTCACTTCATATAGTGTTCTGTAAAATGTGAAGCTCACTGTGACGAAACATAGAACATATAAAAGAGATTAAAAGTCTCAATCTTGTATTTCTTTTTACATCCAAACTGCAACTTTACATTTTCCAGCCTGTAGCTTATCTAAGCAACTAAAATGTTTCCTGCAAGAAATGTTTATTTTTTTAACATGCTGATGTATAAATTCAGATTTAGAACAGCAAGTTGCTTATACGACTTAATTCTTCAAGTCTAATCACAATCTGAAAAGGTTCATGGTCCTGACTGTATGCCTGTCTGCCTGTCCTCCACAGAATTACTAATAAATCCCATATATGGGAAACCCAACCGAAGTATTCGTCAGACCAAAGATCATCTGGTGGCCAACACAAAGGTGCTCAGGGAAGAATATAGCAGGGCATATAAGCTGATACATGTTTCAGGTATTCTGCTATATATCAACCATTGTTGATTCAGATTCCTGTTGTCACATACGGTGAATTTAATAACCATTATGGATTTATATACACAAATTCGTCCAGTTTCCTTTAGATTGCATGCAACTATTAATATCTTTTTCCTAATGAGGGTTTTTAAGTGATTGTGTGTCCCATTAGCCTTGGATTGGACAGAGGAAAAATAAACTTCCTAGCCTGGTGGGGACCAGTAGATATGAATTTTCTAATGAGAATGTTTTGCTTTGTACGCATAATGTATGCTGTTGTCTCTGGAAGTATTTTTTTATGTTACTTATTTATTTCCTGAGAACAACGAGGAATTTATACAGGAAAAAAAGAAATAAGTAAGGTCTGAAAAACAAAGAGTGAAAGGAAGTGTGTGTGTATTTCTTATGCATCTTAGCAAATATTAGTGTCAGGCTGATATGCCAAAATCCACAGAATGGTATTTAAAGGAATTAAAAGCCCCAGTACAATGTGTGACATCTGGAGTTCTGAAAGTTCTATTTTACAGAGGTAATTGCTTTTCAGAGAAAAGTAACAATTTCTTTAATGAAGAGAAGATATCAGGGCCATTTAAATATTTCTGAGTATATCTATAGTATCACTTATATGTGCCTTTTTTTTTTTTTTGCCTCAGCAGCAGTATACCATTCATTGTGAATGTCAGATGGTTGAATATCTAGAAAGATAATCATGGCATATGCTAGAAACAAGATGAATATTAGGATTTTTAAGAGATTGTACCAATTAAAAATAAAATTTCAGAGGAAGTAGACTTGTTTTGGGCAAGGAACAACAATAACAACAAAACCCCCACTACCAATGAAAAAAGGATATTAGGTTCCAACATAATTTTCGTGTACCACTAAAAGCAAAGTCAAGTCAACACTTATTATGTGAGAAAATATATTTTCGTAATCTGACTTTTGTAAAGGTGGTTTTTTGTTTCTTTTTTTTTTACTTTAGAGAATTATATTATAGTAATTTCAACCCTTATATCGCAGTTAACTTGGAACATGCTATTAGAAATAAATTTGCATCAGTGGTCAATCCATTCATGTTTAAAAAAGCTGTCCATTCTCATGCTGCTTTTAAGAATTATGCAAATGAGAAATCCATCTCTCACTAAATGATAATAAGAAAAAAGAAATATTTTTTGATAGGTGATTCAAATCTGTTCTTCTTCCTACCATATAAAATAATTGAAATTAAGAGATGAGTGTAAATTAGACAGAAGAAATAAAATTTAAACACAGTGAAGGAAGAAAAGTATTGGTGAAGTTAATTTATTTTCATGGTTGCATGCTCTTTTGCAACTGAACAAATATGCCCACGCTAGCTTTCCCAGCTTGCTTGTCTTAACCTGTTTTTTGCTGTATTAAGGCACAGATCAACCCTAAAGAGCCCTGCAGAGACACTTGTTCTTTTAATCAGCAATCTGTATTATTTCATCAGCAAGGGAAGTAAAATCACAGTGTATCATATCTAAAATGGCATGTAAACAAGCCATAGAGCAAGCTTGCACTTAAGTGTTTGGTTTTCTTTGGGTTTTGTGTTTTGGTTTTTTTTTCCCCTATGGTTTAATGGCAGAGGTTTTTTCTTGATCCAGGGATTTTTCTGTCTTTTTCTGAGATTGTAACAGTGTGATAAAGACCAGTAGTGTCCTGAAAGAAATCTTGGCAGAAACATTTTCAAATTAATCTCAAGAAACCAAGTGTGTGGTACTTGTGTCCTGCTATCCTACTATCTTTAAACTGTTCCATCTGCACTGTAGATTGTTTTCTTATGCAGGGTTATTTTGCTCACAATTAATTCATATTGTCTTTAAAGAGGAGAATCTGTGTCCCTTTTTGAGGTTGTGCAATGACATTTACATTATCCTCAGATGTTAAAGTAACATTTATCAGTGGAATTTGACATTGCAAGCTTTTATTACAAACAGAAGTCAAAGAGAACTGGTGTAATTTCACCTTCCACTGATGTTAGCTAATAACAGAAACTTCTGTTCTCTTAATGGAGAATAGAAACCTTTTTGTTTTCTTTATCAGAATATTTGAGAAATAAACTTAAGTATGTACTTTATTAATAACTTTCAGTGTTTAATTCCATTAACAGTGGCCATCATTCCTGACTGCTGAATTACATTATTTGTACTACTATTCTTTCTTATCCTGCCATGTATTTCAGTAATAATACAGAGATTATTGTGATATGCCAATAGATTTGACGGCCCTGGAGATTTGTTTGCTTTAGATGTCTTGTATACAGCCACAGTTCAAGTACATGAGAAGTAATAAAATAGTTAACTTCAGTTGTTTTCTAGGTTTCTAATGGGTTTTGTGGCCTAGTGGCATTAACAGGGTGAAAGAAGGAGCGACATAATTACATATCCTGATTTTTAAAATGTAAACAATCCAAATATTTTCATTTTGTTTGAGGATGACTGATTCAATGCCCCACAGCATGATTAAGTTACTGTATTTAATGCAGTTTCGTTACTTTCTTAAAATGTTAAAAGGTGAAAAAAAGTAGGCAAAGATAGTTAAAATGAAATCTTCTGCTTAAAAATCTGTACCAGAAGTTTTTATGCTTACTGAAAGTTTGTAACAGCATGAAGATAGAAATTTTGCAGTGGCATGTCAAGCATATAAGAAAATATTTAAGCTGTCCTGGAGTACTGAAAAAATTGTGATTGATCCATTTGACAGTATGCAAGGAACCTGTATGGTATGACTCACAAGTCATACAGAACCTGCATGTATGACTCACGTCCTTTCTGAGAGCCTGTTTCCAACTTGTTAGTATACAGAAGTACAATGAACTGGCAGAGAAAAGAAATAGCATGGGCTTTGGTTCTACTCTTAGCGTGCTTTGGACAGCACTCTCAGATTTTAGCAATTAGCATAGGGCTGAGGAAACCTGAAAAAATACCAGAATTTAATATTTTTAACCCCTTTTATGGGGTTATCCTTATGTCTTTTTTTTTTTAATGTAATTTTTTTTGGAAGCTAATGTAAAATAATCTATTCTGTCCATTGTTCTCTACCTGGATGACACCAAGGTTGAAGGGTGATAGGAAAAAAAAAAGTAGTCTGTACAAAAATCTCTTTATGTTGGTTTTTACTTTAATCTGAGGGACTTGACATAAATCATGTCAAGGCATGAGTAGAACTGATTTTTTCCACCCTTTATTTCCACCTATACTGGAAATGGCTGTATCTGCAGAATTAAACTTTGGGAAATAACAATGGCATAAGAAACTGGCTCATGGACAGACCCTGATGAAGCAAAGTAGTCTGAGAGCTAAAGAGGAATATATGCTAGATTTTATAAATGGCAATATAGAGAACAGACTCTATATTGCCACACTGCAGCATTCCTAATAAAGGATGTTCCTTAGAGGCATAGCTCACTTGCCAGGAGCATAGATATGGAAACTTGGAACACAGTCAGATCTAATCTCACAAACAGTAATGGGAGAATACAGAAAAATTCCTGATGCCTCCAAAGGTTCAGGTAAGTGAGTATTTTTCTCTTGCTTTTCTCTTCAAAAGAAAACAATTGCCTTTAGCTTTTAGCAGGTAGAGTCCCACATGCCACTGCTCATGATATGAATTTTAAGTGGAAAAACTTTTCCAAAACATAAAGACCTTGTCCTGAAGTTTCTTGATAAATGCTATACTACCTGATGAACTTAAGGAAGTTGTAAAAGTAAAATATTTCCTATAACACAATTCTTGTCTATCTGGCACTGGTGTTTTTCCTGCCACATGCAACTGACTTCTAGAAGGTGTTTTTTTGAGAAGGCCCTAGGTAAGCAAACTGTGCTGACAAGACAAACTTTTCTATTACTGTGAAAAGAAATAGTAAAAGAATGGAATCAAGCCCAGATCAGTGGTGATAGAAAGTCATTACTCTAAGGTAGTGGTTAAGTGGCTTGTGTAAAATGAGTTAACACTTCGAAAATATTACCTGCTGGAGAAGCACTTATGCCCCCAAAAGCATTAACTAGCATCGTGGTTGAAACTGTCAGCCAACGAAAGATGATAGCTAAGAACAACTAAGGAAAAAAGGTCTGACACAAAGTCCATCAGTCTTTGAATGGCAATGCCTGTCAAATGCTACTGTCTTGGCTGGCTTTGTCATAGACATAGTGTTCTATCTACTCACAACCTGGTACATCCCATCAGCTCTAGGTCTAAGTGGGAACAGAAAATCCATCTCGGACTGAATTTCAACAGTGGATTAAAATAGGTATTTTTATGTTCAGTAGCCTTCACTACTGAACAGAACAGTAGTGAATGAGACTAGTCAGGGCACAAGCTTCAAAGCAGAATTACTTCCTATTTTTCCTTGCACTTGTATTCCTTGCACTGAATTTCAACAGCAGGTTTAAATAGTTTTAATGAACAAAATAGTAGCGAAGGAGATTAGTCAGGGCAGAAGTTTCAAAGCAGAATTTGTTCCTATATTTCCTTGCACTTGTATGAACCTTATTTTAAATGCTCTTAACTGAAGGGACTCTTTCAAGTTCAGATCACCCCAATATAAAGAGGTTTTGTAATGCAATTAGAATTAAAAAAAATGCTAACTGTGGCCTCCTGGAAAGTAATGGTACTTAATAGTAATGAAACAGGAGTGCTTGCCTTCTATTAGCTTAAAATAAATTCAGTTTTTCCTCTGCCATGAAAGGGTAGAAAATAGAATGGAGTAAACAAATTGTTTTTTCTGGTCTCAAGATTTTCAACCAATTCTGCTCTCCTGCAGAAAGGAACTTTTTTGCCCCCTAAATTTTACTATATTGGTTCTCTATTTTCTCTCACAAACATCTCTTCAAAATATCCTGTGCTGTGATTTTCCCAGTGCTTTGACTACTTCTTTGATAAATAATCCCATCTTTGTTCGATTATATAAATACACATATAGATGCATGTAAATGTACACAATGTAGTTTCCAAATAGATCTTGAGAGAACAATCAAACATGAAGAAACTCCATTAAAAGCGCTTTTTAAAAAGTTTTTGCTGTGTTCACTGGTATATTGTTGAAGAGCAGGGAATGCCTGTGTTATGCCTCAAAATCTGATCTCAAAACCTCCAATGTCTTGAATACTGAGAGGGCTTTTTGGGACTTGCCTGCTTCATCTCTTTCATTCCAGTTCTAAAGGGATTATTAATTAACAACAATTAAACCACAAACTCATTTAGACTAAATCAGTCTAAATCTGAGTTGTTCTTACCTTTCTGATTTTTTCCTACAGGACTAAAATTTCCTTAACACAATGCTACAACAGTCACTTATTTTTCCACAGGAACTGCAGTCTGCACAAGTGATAAAGTATTTGTGTACAATATTTATGAGATTCATCTATAAGGAGATAGATTAAAACTTCATCCATGATATTTGAATAACTGTAAAGAAGGGAATTACAACCATTAGAAACAGCTAAATATAGTTTCATTTTTAAGGTCCTATGTTTTGCAACTGCTCTTCACTTAACTAACACTTTGTACTGAGACATAGTAAAAACACTACAAGTAGAATCTATTCAACCATAAGAAAAACAAATAGACAATAGATTGACCTCAAAACAATGTATAAACATATATAACCCATGATAGATTTTATTTGCCTTCATATATTTTCATTTTTATTTATCATATTTCTGTACTTCATTCTTAACACCTGAAGGCTGGTATTTTTTGTGTGTGTATTTCTCATAACTCGAGAGATGTGACTTTATCAAAAATAACTCAATTCTGCAAACTGGCTTCTGTGTGTGCCTCAAGACACCTGCAAAGCATAGAAGAATAATCTGTAGTTCATTGAGAGGGTTAGTAAATATAATTATATTTAGAAATTTTCTTTCTATAAAATGTCTATTGCAAAAGACTGATTACAATTTTTAATTCTATCAGTCTTACGTGTGCATACAGTTGCTTCTGAAATAGTGTAACTTCTTCTCTTTTAGCATAACATAAAATGCCACTGACTTCAGTGAGCATTGTTGTGGTTTGTATCATGGATAATCTGGCAAAATATGCAGTGTCTGTGACTTTTAAGCCTCTGATCACTAGGATACAAACTGAAAAGAATAACAAATGTTAGGTTACTTTTTAAATTATTTTTAAAGAAAGCACAGAGAGAACTATTTATTTTGGATTTCCTTCGATTTCTAGCAGGTAAGATTTTATGAAAGTTTTAGTGTATTTTCTTATCTCTAAGATCTGAACTTGGACAGCCTTTTAAATCTTTGCAGTTACTACTATAGCTAAGTAAAGAGAACTATTTTTAGCACCTTAACAGAACTTTCTTGCAAAGACCCTTCCTTTGGTAAAATGAGAGAATGAAAATAGGAATACTTTTAAGGCTTCTCTTTGAAATAATAGGCTTTAAAAAGTAAAAAGTTCGAAAATCATTTAAAAGTAACTAAAATGGTAAGCAAACCGTTAATCAGTGCTTAATCAGTAACTCAGGTAGCCAAATACTAGTCTTTGCAGGGGATATAGCTCCATCATGCTGCACCAGCAAGAATAAGGTCTTTCTGCCCTTGATTCCAACTTATGAGTTCATTTCACTGGATGGCAATAGATACTGGGAACTGGAAAGCCTAGGTTCTGCTTTCAGGTCTGCCACAATCAGTGCGAGACAATAAAAAAAATTGTTAATTATACAACAGATACAAAATCAATTTCATAAAATTAATAGAAAGGAATAGATCAAAGGGAAAGATGCTGATAATTGCCACTTTCAGGTATGTTACTTCCAAGTTTTAGTTTGATTAAGGCCAACCTTCACTGTGATTATTCTCATCATCCAAATAATCTCTATATCATGGTGTTTTCCAAGCACAGAACTGTCAACAAAGGAAAAAAAATAAAGGAAGAAAAAGAAGGTATAATGGCTTGATATGGCCCAATATATTTGTTTTCCTAAATAAATATTTTCCTTCGCAGATGAGAAAATGTCTATTAACTAAGCTAAGCTCTACATGCATGTCCTGTTGATTTTAGAAGTGAATTGGCAATGTTTAATTCAGAGTTGCTCTGATCCTTTCCAAGCCTTGCTGTTTTTTCACCTCTCCTCCCCTTTCCTTCCCCCTCCGACACCCCCGGCAAGGGTTTCCTTATTATTAACAAGTATATCTAGTATCTAGTATCTGGGGTAGGGGAAGAAGGTTCCAAAGCTTCTGCTGGTACAGCAGCATTCCTAAAAGACCTTTCCTTTCTTAACACTGAACTTTCATGCAACACAGTAGTTTTCAGAAGAATTTGGAGAACTGTTTGTATAGGTACTTGAAAAAATAATCTGTTGAACAATAACTTATTTTTAGTGTAATATATAGGAGTGCTATTGCTACTAATATAATACAGGTTATTTTGCTGAATGTTTTAGTAGGCTTAAGGAATAATTATCCTTTTGTTACACATGAAGAAATAGCTAATACTGTAATTAAGGCAATGGTAAATCATCCTTGTAGGTGCTTTAAAAATTATTTTTTTAAGCTTTCTGATAAAAGTGGCAGTCTATTTGCTGATAGTGTTGGAGTTCAAAGCAAGAAGCTGTGCCATTAGTGAAGGTGGGTATTGGTGAAGATGCCTTTTATAGCTTCAGAAAAGGACATTTATGTATCAGTTTGGGTTTTTAATAAGTTTAAAGATCCTATGTCTTTTGCATGCCTTTCAAAAACATATTAGCCAACATAGCTGTAGCTTTTTAATTTTTATAATTGTCATAAGAAATAAAGAAACCTGCAACGGATAATTATATGACAACACTATATCCAGTAATGTGAAAATTACTTCAACAAAAGTAACTTTCTAGCACTAATTATAATAAATGACATTCTTTAGATTTCATTTTAGCATAAAATGAAAAAGGGCATTTTATATTTATATTAATACTTAATATATTTTCTACTTATTAAAGTGTCATAAATCTAGCATTTAAAATTATTTATTTTACATTCAATTAAAGGTTAAGTTCAGCTAGCTAAGAATAACCATAATCTAAGGAAGAAAAAATTTTGCATTAAATGCTTCATTGTGCAGTTTTGGAAAGAAAATGTATTCTAGTGATTTCAAGCACATAGATAATTTAGTGTACACTGCAATGTTTTTCTATTCCAGCTATTCTGTTGAATTAGAATAGCCTGTTTTCCTTGAGTGGCAGATAGGGCTCTCACCCCAGAAAAACATACATTCCCTTCCCAGTGCATCTTTACCATGAACCTCTCTAACGTTATTTAGTTATTTATGGAAGTGCTTATAGGATCACAGCTCTGGTGAAAGAATTAAAACTGTTTTCATGTAGATGTAAGCTCATTTACTCTTTTGTATTTTTGTTTCTTTAAAATCCTAGCTTACAAGGTTTTCCTATATTCAAGGTGATATTTTTTAATCTTTCAGTAAAGGTAGTACGAAAAAAATTCTTTCTTTATAAGAAATCTGAATTCTTAGGAGATATCAGGATTCTAAAAGCGGGATGTGGTTTTGGGACCTTGGTTTTTTTTTTCCCCCCAAAAAATAAATTACAGAAATTTTTATCTGTCAAGCATTATTTAAACAATTCACTTCCCCAGAACTGAATTCTATGTATGAAATAGATTATTCCTCCTTGATATTGTAGGCAATAATAACATACAATATATTTTTTTATAATCTTAGACTGCTTGGTTATGCATACTCTTGAGGTGTTAAGACTTTCTAATCCTTTTTTTTTTCTCTCTTACATAATTTCACTACTAATGTGTATTTTTTTTGACAATGACTTTTTTTTTTACTTAATCTTACATTGTATAATTTCTTTTAAAATATTTGTATTGTTTCCCTTTATTTTAATATTAAGTAAAAAAATGAAGGGGAAATCCTGTTAGTTTATAATACACTTTTCTTCTCTGGAAAAACAGTATTTTTTATATTTCTAGTTATATTTCATGGCTTTGGAGGTTTGGAAATCCTTTGAGTTTTTTTTACCCTTGTTCTATAAAGTTTGTAGTCAATTATTATACTAATAATACAGGTTTTACAGATTATACTAACAGTAAAGGGAATTATATGACTTCAGGTATAATTAATGACAAAACATGTCTTTTGTGAGTGTTACTATCACTTCATGATGACAATAGATCATGTAGCTTATTAGCGTTGCAGGGGTACAAAAAAAAAACACCAGGACATGCTGCAGGAGAAATATTTATATCACTGCATGGTGATTTCCTGTCTTAGAGTAAAATATCATGCAAACTACTAATATCAAATGGAGACATCTGTAAAGAAATTTCCCAAATATTTTTTTCCCCAAAATGACTGAAAATTAAAACTTCAGAGCAAAAAATAACATAAATGTTAAAAGCTTTTCCCTTGTAACTGCCCTAAACAAATCTACCATGAAAAGTACGTAAGATCTAGTAGATCACCAGATTCTTCTCTTTGTTAGATCACTCCCTAATATTCATAGGATATGAATGGAAGCTGAGGAGTGACTTCAATGTTCTCTACAGCTTCCTGAGGAGGGGAAGTGGAGAGGGGGATGCCGAACTCTTCTACCTGCAATCTAGAGATAGGATGAGTGGGAATAGGTCAAAGCTGCACCAGAGGAGGTTTAGATGTGGTGTTAGGAAGCATTTCTTTACAGAGCAGCTGGTCAAACATTGGAACAGGCTTCCTAGAGAGGTCGATGCCCATTTGTCGATGCCCATTTGTCGATGCCCTTTGTCGATGCCCTTTGTCAATACCCAAAGCCAGTGTTGAAGAGGCGTTTGGGCAATGCCTTTAATATCAAGCTTTAACTTCTGGTTGGACTAGATGATTGCTGTAAGTCTGTCCCTTTCCACTAGAACTGTTCTGTTCTGCTCTGCTCTGTTTTGTTCTGTTCTATTTTATTTGTTCAAAATATTTGTCGGCAACATGGACAGTGGGATTGAATGCACTCTCAGAGAGTTTGCCGGTAACACCAAGTTGTGTGCCTTGCTTGATACGCTGGAGGGAAGGGATGCCATTCAGAGAGACTTTGATATGCTTGTGAGGTGGGCCCATGAAGTTTAACCAAGCCAAGTGCAAGG
>NW_009935550.1:0-534 GCF_000696875.1 Nestor notabilis | reverse complement strand
CATATCTCTGTAGCCTTGCACACATCTCTAACTGCTCTTGTTTGTTTCCCATACTACAAGCATTTGTATAGAGGCATCTGAGCTGAGCTCCAAATGAAGCCGACTCATTGGCTGGGGGCGCAGGGATTTAATCCTGCCTTTCCCTATTGTTGCTGTCAACTGTCTGGGAGTGTTGGGATCGATCGATGCCCCCCTCCCCCAACACATCTAGTTTAAAGCTTCCTTGACCAGCCTGGCAAGTCTCCTACCAAGACAGCTCTTCCCCTTCTTCATTAGACCAACTCCACCAGCCTCCAGTAGATCTGGCCTCCCAAATCGAGTCCCATGTTCTAAATACCCAAACCCCTGACTACGGCACCACTGTTCTAACCATTTATTAACTTGCCAAATGCGCCTAACTTTTTTAAGGTCCTCTCATTTATCCTGGAGAATCGATGAAAAATCTGAGCTCCAGAGCTCCTAACCATCTCTCACAGGGCTCTGTAGTCCTTCTTCATGGTCTTCAGTCTACTGCTGTCTATATCACTAGCACCC
>NW_009935549.1:888-1759 GCF_000696875.1 Nestor notabilis | reverse complement strand
CTTTAGCCTCTCTCCCCACTACACACACACAGAGGCACGCACGGTGTGAATGGTTTTGTTATACTTGCTTCTGCGCCACACAGAACTGCTGATGGTTTCCAAAGTCCCACCACCATGCAAAGCTCTCCTTTAGCTTGAAGCCTATGATCATGGACTATATGCTTGGAGTCAGGATGCATTCTGATCACAGCCTCTTCGCTTCCTGCGATTTCACCCGGTAAGTAGGCTTTATTTCACGTTCAGACTGCTTTTCAACAAAAGGGACACTAAAAAAAAAAAAAACCAAAAACGGAAAAGCGAAGCAAAGCAACGTCTCAATGGCCTCGCCTTGCTTCCGAACCTTTCAGTAGCCTGGCGGGCTCCACTTTCGGAACTCAAAGAAATTACGAAGCACCAATCCTGCTTGCCTACATCCATTCCGTACGTTAGTCACCGCTCTCGGCACTGAGTTGCAATCCGCATCGCAGTCTCACTCGCAGAGTCTTTACCATCACCCTGCTTATTCATCACGTTTTGTTAATGTTTTCATCAGGCACTGTACCTGCTACATTCTCTAGTTTAACCCTTGCAGATACAGCTGCTCTTATGGATGCTGGAAGGGCTCAGTATTTCTCCTCGTGTTGGAGGGTGGACAGAAATCGCTGGTGATGAAGGGAGTCTTGAGGGTGTCTAAAGGAGTGTCTGGAAGTCTGCGTGGGGAGATAAGGTGGAAAAGTTCATTACCCTTTCTGACTCCCTGAAGAAGCTTGGATTAGGAGCGGAAAATTATTCTCCAGAAGGGATAGGAAAGGATTTCCAGACTTAATTGAATCTGTCTTGTCGCTTATGCTCGAAGGTGACAGCGTGCCGGGCTGCGCGGGCTGCGGCTGGC
>NW_009935549.1:0-857 GCF_000696875.1 Nestor notabilis | reverse complement strand
CGCTCCTGCTCTCGCTTCACGCCCTTCCCGCATTCCTGAGTGCCGTTACACCTCCTGGTTTTATGTGTCACTATTTTCTGTATTATCTGCTTTTTTTCCTGGCCTGAGGAGCGCAGGAACGAACGCCTAACATATATAGGTACCTGCCGCGTTTTGAAGCATAGACTATCTTTTGGAACAAGTAGGGGCTTCTGTACTTTGAAAGAAAAATAGAGAAGAACACCAAGGGAAATAAGCAGTTTGGGGTTTTTTATTTAAAAAACCGACAAGTGCCTTCAGCGTGCTATTTGTGTTTAATACTTCCAGCATTTCTGTGTCTCTAGCACCAAAGATCCACCCACGTTCAATAGCAGAAGGTAGACAGAGAACATGTTACTTTTCGCCGGGAGGTATTCACTGGGCTCTATTTAACTCTATCATGTGGTGCGCAGGGTAGGGTGTGTGTGTGTGTGTGAGTGTGTACAGTCGTGTCTCCAAAGCTGTGCGTGCAGAGACCACCACAAGGAAGGTGCTAGAGGCTTGCGAGCAGGTAGAAATGCCAGTGAGAAATACACGAGATCCGAATTTATTGCCTGTTAGCAAGCAGAGGATGGGAAAGATCAATGCCCTCTTCAATACCGTGCTCCTGAGAATGCTTCCCCGTCGCCTCCTCCCCCATCCGCCTCCAAATTGCTGGCTGGTGTCGGGAGAGCGGGAGCAAAGAAGTCCTTCAAGCGTGCGATCCAAAATTCATCCTTCCTCTAGCTCCTCTCTCCTCCCTGCAGCTCGAACCCCCCTGGTCCACTGCTTTTCACAGCTAAGAGTTCTCCCAGTGTCTTTCCTCCAGGAGGCTTTCCCATCGCCGTCACTGCCGACCT
>NW_009935548.1:0-1272 GCF_000696875.1 Nestor notabilis | reverse complement strand
CACAGCCCAGAACCCGCCTTCCCAACAGGGAGTAGTGCTGGGAATACAGCCCAGAACCCATGTTCCCAGTAGGGAATGGTGCTGGGAACACAGCCCAGAACCCATGTTCCCGGCAGGGAATGGTGCTGGGAATACAGCCCAGAACCCATGTTCCCATCAGGGAATGGTGCTGGGAATATAGCCGAGAACCCATATTCCCGACAGGGAATGGTGCTGGGCTGTATTTCTGGCAGGAAATGTTCCTGGGAATACAGCCCAGAACCTGCCTTCCCAGCAGGGAATGGTGCTGGGAATACAGCCCAGAACCCATGTTCCCATCAGGGAATGGTGCTGGGAATATAGCCGAGAACCCATATTCCCGACAGGGAATGGTGCTGGGCTGTATTTCTGGCAGGAAATGTTCCTGGGAATACAGCCCAGAACCTGCCTTCCCAGCAGGGAATGGTGCTGGGAATACAGCCCAGAACCCGCCTTCCCAACAGGGAACGGTGCTGGGCTGTGTTCCCAGCAGGGAATGGTGCTGGGAATGTAACACAGAACCCATATTCCCAACAGGGAACAGTGCTGGGCTGCATTCCTGGCAGGGAATGGTCCTGGGAATACAACCGAGACTCTGTATTCCCAGCAGGGAATGGTCCTGGGCTGCATTCCCAGCCTGGAGAAGAGAAGGCTCCTGAAGGGGACACCTTAGAGCAGCTCCAGGGCCTAAAGGGGCTCCAGGAAACCTGGAGAGGGGCTTTGGACAAGGGATGGAGGGACAGGCCAAGGAGTAGCAGCTTCCAACTGGAAGAGGAAGGAGTTAGATGGGATACTGGGATGAAACTCCACCATGAGGGCTGTGGGCCATGGGAGTGGGTTGGGTGCAGAAGTTCGGGATGCTCCATCCCTGGAAGTGGTTGGACGGGGCTTGGAGCAACCTGCTCTGGTGGAAGTTTGGAACTAGGTGATCTCTGAGGTCCCTTCCAGCCCATCCCACTGCACGATTCCATGGTCCCCAGTGATCCATCCCAATCCAGCGCCTCTTCCCAACGTCTCCTCCCTCCTCCCAGGGTGACCCAGTGCAAGTACAAGCGCATCGGCTGCCCCTGGCAGGGTCCGTACCACGAGCTGACGGTGCACGAGGCCGAGTGCACCCACCCCACCAAAACGGGCAACGAGCTCATGGACATCCTGGACGAGATGGACCAGACGCGGAAGAAGGAGATGCAGCTCTACAACAGCATCTTCAACCTGCTCAGCTTCGAGAAGATCGGCTACACGGGTGAGCTGCCG
>NW_009935547.1:355-664 GCF_000696875.1 Nestor notabilis | reverse complement strand
ATTGGGGTCATCCTGGAGCCAGTGAGGGAGTTGGGGGGCTCTGATGGGTGGATGTGGGGGGGCAAAGGGTGCCATGGAGGAGTGTTGGGGTGCTGTGGGTCTCTGTGGGGTGGTGCCATCCCCAGGGGCGTCTCTGTGGGGATGTGATGCCATCCCTTTGGGGGATGCCTATGGGGTGTCTCTATGGTGATACCATGCTGGGGGAGGTGTCTCTATGGGGTGTCTATGGGTGTTACTATGCTGGGGGGTGTCCCTATGGGTCTCTATGTGTCTCTGTGGGTGTCTCTCTATGGCCTCTATAGTCTCTAT
>NW_009935547.1:0-279 GCF_000696875.1 Nestor notabilis | reverse complement strand
TGGGTCTCTATTGTCTCTATGATCTCTTTGTGTCTCTATGTGTCTCTATGGGCTCTCTATGGCTCTCTATGGGTCTCTGTGGGTCTCTAGGGCTCTCTATGGGGTCTCTATGGTCTCTGTGGGTCTCTATGGGTCTCTGTGTCTCTATGTCATCTATGGTCTCTGTGGTCTCTATGGTCTCTGTGGGGTCTCTATGGTCTCTATGTGTCTCTATGGTGTCTGTGGGTCTCACCACGGCGGGGGTCTGGGCGCCGCAGGGTTCGGCTGCGCGGGCACCTC
>NW_009935546.1:5344-5708 GCF_000696875.1 Nestor notabilis | reverse complement strand
CATGGAGGCAGCGGCTCTTTCAGCCCTGCTCCGCCGGTGCAGCCCTGGCTGGGTGTAGAAGCAAGCATCTGGGGAAGGGGAGCCACGCCCTGCCTGCTCGGGCTGCAGCCCCTCGCACCCCGAGCCCCAGAGAGGGACAGCGGGGGAAGACACTGGTACCCCGCACCAGAGGCCCGGGGCCCAACCTGGGCAATGGAGCATCCTCACTCTCCTGTTCTGCCAGTGGCACTGTGCAGATGAGAAAGGCGTGTGCGAGTTTTAGCCAATATTTACTCTGAAATCCGTAACTGTTTTGCCTTCTTTTTTTTGTCATCTGGTAACCATTTGAAATATTAAACACAGCGATTTTTTTTTTTTTTTTTTT
>NW_009935546.1:0-5313 GCF_000696875.1 Nestor notabilis | reverse complement strand
TTTTTTAATTGTCGTCCAGTTTCAACAAGTTTTGGTGAACTCTTGGGAACTGAGCACTCCTCCAGCTTCCCATCGTAACCAATAAAGCACAGTTCCTGCAAACCTCTTGCAAGCGGGACAGTGTTCACTGCTCTGACCTGATAGAAGTGTGACGGTGAATGGAAGTTGACTAGAAAACATAATTCCCAGGGGGTTGCTCTAGTTCTTTTTATTTCAGCAGTAATTTTCAACACCATGGTGAAAATACTGAGGACAGCAAATAATTTGTGGTACGCTGATGAAGTTTCATAATTATTAGCATGAAGAATTTGTATTAGTATAGATATTTATTTAGCAGTACTGGACTCCCTATAATGATCGTAGCAAGAACAATAATAATAATAATTATCTGCCTTTCAGTAACTGATTCCAGATTATGATTTTTCCAGATTAGAATAGATTAAATAAATAAATAAAGGATATCTGCGAAAATTCAGAATCAGACACTGCATTAAACCCCAGATCTTCTCTCAAGGTTCTTGCTGCCGCTCAAAGCAAGCTGTGCAAAGTTCTGTCTGCGGTAGTGGCAGTGCTCTGCCTTGCCGAGTGCAAAGAGCAAGCTGAAAATTATAGGCAGGGAGAAGTGCCAGAGTGGTACTATACTAATCCTTGCTGAGACAACAACTTGCTTTGGACGCTCACAGAGAGTCCGAAATTTAATTTCGGGAGGGACTGATCTGTAAACAAGACAGTCAAGTTGGTAAAAACCTGCCTTACAATAGCCTGCCAGAAGGTGAATGTCAGATCAAAGGAGAACTGAAAAGATGTCCTTTCATATTTTTTTTTCCTAAATCAGCCATGGAAACTTCATGACTCCATAAAATATGTGCTGCTTTGCTGGGGAGACAGCCTCCAGTTTCCCCTCAGAGAAAGCATCTTTTCCCCCCACCCCACTGCTTATCTCCTGTACTTTGTTGTTGTTTTTTTTTTTTCCTTTTTGAATCCATAATACCTGAGCCATATAGTGCTTTACTCATATCACACACAAATGGTTTTGCTTTTAACTTTCCACCTCTCTTCCCAAACAGGAAAAAAGTCAGCAAACCAGGCACAAGACTCCCCTTGTAATGAGGAAAAGAAAACGACTTTACAAAAACATCCTGGAACAGTCAAGTAAGTTAAAATACGTCTTTTCTAAAAGCTCAAAGGAAACAAATTTTTTTTTCAGCTTAGTGTTTTAACGTAGTTGCATACACACAAATCTGCGACACAACTCCCCACCAGCATCTGCCTAATCCTGCTCAATGCCTATTCATTTGGTGATTCTAGAATTAATATTTGACGACTCTCTCATTGAAACAACAACCCCTGACCCCATGTGATTGCACTGTCACATTATTCTATGACATATTCATCTTGAATTCATTTACGGACGATTTGATTGGAATGAGGTTTGTCATGTATTGGATCCTATTAAAGAAGAAGACTTTGATCTTGTTGATGGGGTTTACATGATATGTATCATCTTTACCAGGGATACCAGGCTTCCGCAATGTGGTGTCTAAGTAGTTAGTGACTGACAGCTTATCTGACAGGAATACCTTAATCTTGAGGTACTGAATGAAATATTCTATTTAAAATAAGCATATTATTTGCCTGTTCTAGGGTAGCTCTAGGTCACAAAAACCGAGAGACAAACCCAGGCGCAAACCATTGCTCATCTGGTAGCTGAGTTCCCATCATCTGAGAAACCTGAAATGTAAGTGGGAATGGGGTGAGGGAGCAGAAACAAATGCAGAGTGTGATCCCGAGCCTCGCGGTCCCAACTCCGAGGAGGTGCTGAGGTCACCGACAGGCTTTCCTGAACACCCTGTTACTACTCAGCAGTGCTGAGGCAGGCAGTGACTCAGGCTCTGGTCCTGTGCCTGCCACTGTGTCACTCGCTGCCTCCCACACCCCTCCTGCCCAATGTCGGTTTGGGGGGTAAGGAATCACACAGGGTTACTTGTCTGTACTCTCTGTTTCTATTCCTCACTTTCCCTCTCTTTCTCACAGTAAATACTAGGTTTTTCAGATTAAGCTGTTGCCATCCTCTCATCCGGGAGTTGAAGCCTAAAGTTAACTCCCGGAACATGCTGTCTGGAGGGGTCAGGCCTCCCTTCCCAGCCCTCGGGCATCTCTGGAAAGTTTCTAGCTGGGTCATTGGAAAGGGAAGTTTCCGCAGAGGCAGAAGCAGAAGGGCACGGGACTGGGTGAAGGTCAGATTTTGCTCCCTCCGATGCTTCCCGGGACAGGAGCTATTCCTTGCGCTGAGCACGACTCTGAATGTGCAGGATTTGTCCCCAGGTCAAAGATCACAGCACGTCGTTTTCCGGCGTTTTTCATAATACCTTCACAGCAATCCATTACTTTGGTAAAGGTAGAAATGTGGATAAGCACCTTGCTGCGTAGATAGATTCCTACCAAAAAACAAAGCGAAGTGCGGTGGATCTGTAAAATCGTCAGGCAGCCGGGGCTGCCCGCACTTCCAAAGGTCATGTGGCTCGGTTTTCAGTCCGTAGGCCCCGGCAGCCCGGCTCAGGGCAGGGGTGCAGGCAGCAGCCAGAGCTTTGGGGCTGCTTAGCTTGGCCCCGCGCCCAAGGGATGGGCAGGCGAAGCTCTGTGTCCCGCACGGCAGCACAGAAAACAGAGAGGCAGCTCAGCCCCCATCCTGGGTCACAGCTGCTCAGTGTGGGGCTCCCGCCTTCTCCAGGCACTGCCGCGGCCAACTCGCCTCCTCCTCGAGCAAGCCGGGTCGGACGGGGGCAGCAAGAAGGGAAAGTGCTTGTGACCCGTCTTTGCAACATGTCATCCCTGCAGAGCAGCCCTCCAGCACGGGAAGGCTTTGGGGCTGTGGGCTGCGGCCGGGGTCGCAGAAACATAGCCACTGGAAAATTTGGGCTCAGGATCAAACTGCCCACCTGTTCATGTTGACTTGGCACTCAGAAGAGCACCGTGGTCCCTCTAAACCTCACTTTGCTTAAGATAAGATCTCTACCCTCTAAATCTTAGAAAAATATCGTCCTATGGACCTGCCCTGACGTCCGGGTTTCAGCTTCAGCTCATGATGTTTCTTTTCTGATGTATGAGAAACCTTAGTTTCTCCCTGGAAAGGCTTAGGATTCATTGAGCCCATGGTTGCCCTCACCACAGCCAGGTGGGTTGGAAGGGTAGTAATAGTAGTGGTAATAATAATAATATCCAACAAACAAAAAAACCCCAACCTATCCCTGGCCCTGCACAAGCTAATGTTGACACATTTGAGTAATAATAATAATATCAAACAAACAAAAAACCCCCAACCTATCCCTGGCCCTGCACAAGCTAATGTTGACACATTTGAGAGTCTGGCTAGAGCCCGACTCATCTGATCAAACATGGCTCAGGCCGCTGCCAAGAAGTGGGAGACCTTGGTCACCCCTCGAATACAAGCTCCAGCTGCCAAAGGGCTGAACAAACAGGCATTCAAGTTTTCCAGACACTCTTGGAGATGCGCAGAGCTCAGCCGGGTCTGGCCCCACTCCCCTCCTTTTCCCTGTTTCTCCTCCTCCAGCAGTCATGTGGTGGCCCCCCGCCCCGCTCCCCCCCCGCCCGCAACCGGGGCTCACACCAACTTCACCTAACGGTGAGGGACACCGAGGGCCAGGTTCACCTGCATTGACTGGGAAAAAGAGTGAGAGAGAGCCCTGAGGGGCGAGCTGAGAGCCATGAGTGTCTGATGAGAAACCATCACAACATTTTAAATGAGCTTAGGGCAATCCGGTTATGACATTTTTTTTAATTGATAAACTGTTCCAGATGTATTCTCCCTTGACTGAGAAGTGTCAGAATTGATGGATAAGAAGTATGTAGAGTTGCAGTGTTTTAAGGAGGTGTAAGGAAAGCAGCTTTATTTGGAATTCACACTCTCAGTACATTTGTAAGTAACAGATTCATACTTCCTAACGTTTGTCTCTTCTGTGCGCTCCTGTTGAGATGGTCATGAATAGGACTGTCAAATCCATTTTGTAAAGCAAGTAGACTTGAGGGTTGAGATATTGTGAGGATGGTGTGTGGTTTAAAATGCCTGTGTAAACATGTTATGTAAGGATGGAGAGCTAATTGCATCATTTGTCACTTTTCATCATCTCCACTCAGAAGGATGTACACAAGGATGTATCTATAGCTAGCTTCCTAAGTATCAGCTTTTTGTTACAGGAGAAATATGGTGAAAGCCAAGCAGCCAAATTACGTGACTGCAGCCAGCCCAGAGTATGCAAAGCTGTGACAGAAACGTCCCCTCTGTGGTTATGGATGTCCTACACTTAATTCTTACAGTTTTCAATCATTAGCTGGTAGCTTCTGCTATGAGAATGGCTGGGTTGGTATTGCCAGGCAGTTTCTTGGTTTACTACTGAACATAAAGCTGATCAATCGCTGGTATTGTTAGATTTTCACGGAGATGCAAAATTCAGTGCTGGGACCTTTACCTGGAGTGCATGTGGTAAAGTATCCACTGGCAAATTAACAGTTGAGTTTGACACGATGAACAGAGAATTAATTGTTGCTTTATTTCATAAGACTGTGCGTTTATTGGTGGAGCCATTCTCATGTCAGGATCCAAGTTCTGTGGATCTGTGGTGTTCTGCAGTGTGCAGATCTTTAAGGCTGTGTTTTTCCTTCTTGAAGCAGAAGAATCTTTTCCCATGTTTCATTTACTTTCTTTAAATTCACAATTCCCTTCTGAAAGACTTGTGCGGAAAGACTTGTGCAGATGCTTCCTTCTGTGCTGAAGCCCTAAGCTATTGTAAACCTGTGAGGCCTCAGCGTACCAAGCTGAAACCCTAACCTACGCTTACACCACTAGCGAAGTAAATCCTGCAGCCCATGTTGTTTCCTTCAGGTGCGAAGCATGAGAAGTGAGTCAGTTATGAATTTTTTGCAGTGCTTTTCCTTCAACCAAGGATGGGGATTTTACATGGAACTACTCTGTAAGTGCGTGAGAGAGAGAGAGAGGAAAAGCGAGAGAGACTCCCTCTTCTGGGTTAAGCACTCAGATTCAGCCTGAGCACCACGATTTCTCGCATCGCTCCGGCGGCCAGTAACCAGATAACTGATGAAACTTTTCAGAGGAGAAGAGGGGACGGGGAGCCTACCAGGAACCCTTTGTCAGGGCTCAGACACCGCTACGGAGGCTCGAGCACCAGGCCAAACGCAGACGTCTCGCAAGAGAGCTGGCGGAACGTCTGCTTTTGCAGAGAAAGATCCGCTCCGCGCCCTGTCAACAAGTGTGGGGGACCCGCCGCCGGGCCCGGG
>NW_009935545.1:0-399 GCF_000696875.1 Nestor notabilis | reverse complement strand
GGGGCACGTTCAGACTTGGGGTCTTCACATCTGGATTCAGGGTCTCTGCGTCTGGATTCGGGGTCTCCACATCTGCATTCAGGGCCTTCACATCTGGCTGTGGGGCTACCATGTCCGGACCTGGGGCCTTCCCATCTGGATTCGGGCTCTCCACATCTGGATTCGGGGTCTCCACATCTGGATTCGGGGACCCCCCGCCTGGATTTGGAGGCGTCCCATCAGGATCTGGGGCCCCCACATCTGGATCTGGGGTTAAACCATCACGCTCTGGGATCACCCCGACGTTGCTCCCAGATTTCGGGCCCATCTTCCAGCTGTTTGGGGCCGTCTCGGCGCAGCTGCCCACAACATCTGGATGGGGGGAGGTTTGGAAGCGGGTGCGGCTACGGAGGGACCCGA
>NW_009935544.1:647-857 GCF_000696875.1 Nestor notabilis | reverse complement strand
TTCCCAATCGCCTCTCTCCGGGCGCCTTCGGGAGAGGGAGGGTTCCCCTGCGCCCCGGGAATGCCGCACGATTAAGCCCCTTCCCAGGGTTTACATTTCCAATTTCTTTCTTTCTCTATTATTTATTTTACGCACTTGTTCGACATGAGGAGTCCAACCCCCGTCTCCCTTTCCCGGGGTTTGGCGGGGGTGGTCTTCTCGACGGCCAGT
>NW_009935544.1:0-556 GCF_000696875.1 Nestor notabilis | reverse complement strand
CACATGTTCCTGTTCCTCCGTCTGCCGACGCTTAAAGGTTCAGGAACCTCGCGGGGCATGTGCACAGCACGAAGCGCACTTTTCCAATGGCAAAATCACGGGAAGTTGTTTCCTGCAAAATGTGAGCGCATCGCGTTCGCAGTATAAAAGTTGCGGGTCGCGACGTTTCCCAGGCGCAGCGCCTGCTTTTGTTTGGATGGGTTTTATTATTTTTTTAAGGCATTTTAATGCACTTGTGCTCTGCACCGGGGCGATGTCATGCCGCCCGGGAGCTAACGGGGCAGCGCGGTGGCTGAAGGAGCGGGACAGGGTGGAGGGGTGAATCTCGGTGACTGCCCTGGCTTCATGTACCGGTCTGATACCGTCATTCCGCGCCGTGTCCCCGCTGCCGCTCGGGGTCTGCTACATGTTTCTGTTGGGCACGTGCAGGGCTCCGTGGGGATGTGTTAATTCTGCCCTTCGTTCCTAAGCGGGCACGGGAAGTGCCCAGGCAAATCCTCGCACACTGCCCCTGCTCCCTCCCACCCGAACAGCTCCATATGGCCACAGCAGGCCC
>NW_009935543.1:23273-27278 GCF_000696875.1 Nestor notabilis | reverse complement strand
AGGGGGAAGGTCTCTAAATGAATAAAAATGGATTATCACATTTTACACACAGAGGGGCAGTGAGGCTTAACCTTGGAGAAGGATCATTATAGGTAGGGCAGCTTTAGAGCCTATAGAGTCTCACCTCAGACCTTCCAGACAGCTGAAAGAGCTAGAAGGGGGGTTGAGAAGCAACCCCAGACATCTTGATGACTGAGATGCAGAAGAAATTTAGGGCAAGCTACTAGCAACAGTGTGAGAGCAGAGGACCAGGTGAGAAGCACAATCTGTTAACATCACTGCCTGGACACAGAACCAACTGTTTGCTGAAGGGCAGGGATACTGAAGGATAAAAAGGCTCCTTGCTGCTGGTCCCCATGTAGCTCTCCTCCCAACCCTTCTTCTTGGGAAAGCTGGCAAGGGTCTTGAGAATTTACATTCATCTGCTATCATGGACAGCATCCCTGCCAGCACCCAACAGCTCTAGTGCCCGTTTGCTTCCTTTGCAGCTGCCACTAAACAACTCTGGCTCTTGTGAGGGGGGAAAATAAATAAATAAATGGAAGAAATCACACAAACACTGTATTAAATAAAGAAATGATTAAACAAAACACACATCCATCCCAATTCCATGCCTCAAAAAAGAAATGGCAGAAGGACAGTCTTTCAAATCACAGAGCTGAGGCCACAATTTGAACAGAGCACTAAAATATTTTTTTTCCTCCAACAGACCTGCCAATGAAAAGTAATTTAGAAGGTAGGATGGGGGCAGGAGAAGCCACATGTGTGAAAACCCGACCTGAACAGGAAGACTCCTACTTTTATAAATACCATTTTGGATGCAATGTTAGCAGTTTCACTGGTTTTAGTAGAAGTGGAAGCACAAAAGTAGATACCCTAGATTAAATTTGTCCTCTAGAGGCCTTCTGGTAACATCAAAAAAGGAGTGAGATCATAGAGTCACAGGCTGGTTTCGGTTGGAAGGGACCTTAAACATAATCTAGTTCCAACCCCCCTACCATGGACAGGGACACTTTCCGCTAGACCAGGTTGCTCCAAGCCCCATCCAGCCTGGCCTTGAACACTGCCAGAGATGGAACAGCCACAGCTTCTCTAGGCAGTCTCTTCCAGTGTCTCACCACAACAGAACGTCTGGAGTAGAAACTCCAAGATGTCACCTCTAGATCTCTCCAAGTGATATAACAGCATAACTGCATGAAGATCTTTACACCCAAGCATCTAGCAAATGCCCTACAAGGAGAATCAATTCATTATAGCAGTAAATTAAATATAAATATTTTATTCTTACCTGTCCAACCATGCAAGCAAGGCTTTAGCAGCACCAATAAGCTCTACCACAGAAGTGAGGAATTCATTGGGGGGCTTGCGAGAGGTGTTTCCATCATAATTTGAGTTTTTCCTACGGCTGCTGATGTAATTTTGCAGATTGTTGGATGATGCACGCAGTTTGAGAACCAGGTTCTTCATATTGTCGGTTTCAAGGCCATAGTTCTGCAAGGAATATTATTAAGCTTGATAAATCTCCCTATTGAGTCCTCCTATCTATTACACTACAAGTTACAAACTTACATGGGATGAAAGTTCTGAGAACTGGGGATATTTTCTTTGCAAAAATGCCTTCTAAGATCTTTTTCTGCACTACAGCTCCTAAAGAATAGTTTTGTGGATGCCAAACCCCCTCAGTTTCTGACATTAATGAGATTTGAGAACACTTTTCAGTCAGAGTGAAGTTCGAGTGTCCTATCAGATGGCATTTACCTTTAAAATGTGATTGGAGTGACATGATTGTGTTGTTTCTCTTTTTGCTAAAGGAAAGCAAATGCTGTTTTTTCTTAAAATATTTTCTATACTGTGGTACATAAACACTGAAATAACATTTCATTCACAACTAAATATAAATTTAAACTGGCAAGAGATAAAAACATCAACAGGAAGCAAATGTAATTTCACAGTCACAAGCTTGAATAAATATTTGGATCACAAGTTTTCAATAACTGTGCTCCTTGATTATAGCACTGCAATGATTGGCAAGTTTGAGGACTGTGTTAACACTATACATAGTAATTAAAACCATCCTTCCATCCTTCGATGTTGTATTTTTCATTCAACAGCATCTTCATAAATACTTGAAACCTAAAAATCTGTAAGTCCTGTCTGCAACTTCAACTTTGCTAATTCAAATACAACCAAACCACACTTCCCAAGATTAAAACCCAATTGGTTTTATGTAACACATTGATCATCTTATGCCAAACATGTCAGAAATGCTATATCTGTTCTAAAGGCAACTCAATTTTGTAATCAAGGTTTTCTTTTGTCTGTCAGCATGCAAATACGTGAATTATGCAGCAACGTGTTGCTGAGTATCTTCACTTTTGAGTTATCCCTCCTTGTAAAACCTCTGTGGGCATCTTATGAATGTCCCAGACAATTTCACCCTGAGAGTGAAAATTCCTACTTTTCTTAAAAAAATAAAAATAAAGATAGTAAGAAAAAAAACCCACAATGAAACAACACAAAAAAAAACAAACAAAAAAACCCAAACAACTAAACCCCCCAAAAACAAACAAAAAACCCCACCCACCAACCAAAACATCCAAAACAAAACACAACCACCACACCAAACACCAAAACAAACCCCCATCCAAAATTACAAGACAACCCACCTTTCTCCATTCTTTTGCTGCTGCAGACTCTTACTACCAACTTCAAAGTCCCATAGGTGCTGTACTATCTTCTCCTTTCACGTCTCAAACTAAAGTAACTAAATCAAATCTCAATTGCATTCAATTCCAACCTTCCAGGGGTTCCTCATGTCTCCACTCACAATCACAGCATCACCAGGCTGAAGGGGAGCTCAGGTCTCAGTCCAAGCTCCTGCTCACAGCAGGCTGAGCTGTGAGCTCAAACTAGCTTGTTCCAGTCAGGTCTTGAAAAGCTCCAAGAACAGAGACTGCACAACCCTTCTGGGCAACCTGATCCATTGTCTGACTGTATGTAGGGTGAAAAAGGGGCTTCTTATATCCAGCCTGAACCTCTGGTTTCAACTTCTGCCCAAAGTCCCTTATCCTCTCACCATGCAACACCATGAACAGCCCAGCTGTGCTCCCCATCATGGTAGGTGCTGGAGATTTGCTGTTAAGGCCTCCCTGAAGCTCTCTCTCCCCCATGCTGAAGAAGTCCCAGTCCCTCAGCCTTTCCTCATGAGTGAGTACCCCAGCCTTGACCAACCTGGTAGCCCTCCACTGATCTTGCACTAGTTTATCTACCTCTTTCCCGTACTTGGGAGCAGGGTCATATGTAGGCTAATAAGTGCCGAGTAAAGGGTCATAATCACTTCCCTCCCTCTCCAGCCACGCTCCCACTAATGCAACCCAGGATGCTGCTGACTTCCCTGCTGCCAGGGCACACTGCTGTCTTGTGCTGCCATTCCCTCCAGTCAAGCACCCATAAAACAGGCTCTTAGACTAAGTCATTTACAAGAAATGAAACAGAACCCTTGCCCTAAAAAAACCCACCAGTGTAAGAAGAGGTTTCAGCTACTCAGCTATCTTCAGAAAAAAATCTACCAACTCCTACAGATAAAATCCCAATGGGCATAAGTTACACAAATGCCTCTCCTCCTCCCCCTGAGGACTCTTGGCAAGGAAGCACCCTTAAAGTGCAGCCAGGAGCAGGGGTTGAGAGGATATATTCAATTTTTTAAAAAATGCCACTGTTGCAAAAGCAAAGGATATCCTTAAATTTTCCAGGATCACAGAGAGGGAAAGATTTGGATCACTAAACAATGTTAGAGTACTCGTATACTGTCATGTGTGACCTTATCACCTTTTGATTAAAACAAACCAAAAAAACCCACCCCATGCACACAAGACCATCATTCAGATGCATATCTTACAGTTCCTTTTCTCCTCCTCATAGGACACTGCTTATTAGTCTATTTTTTGTGGAATACTTTTTCACCAACAGAACTGGATGTGGGGTAAGCTTCTGTGACCACAAAAC
>NW_009935543.1:2984-23242 GCF_000696875.1 Nestor notabilis | reverse complement strand
GCAGGAATCTCACCCTTTAGCAAGGGAATTAGAGGATGCTGACCCCTCTCCTTCCATAAAGGGACAGAAAACACAACAGATTTTGTTTTCTGTACAGTGGTATTACCACCTGATGACTCTCATCAGAACTTGAGAGAGTCTTGATATATTTAAGTATCTCCAGGTCTTACTTTCTGTCATTCAGATGCAGAAATTGTGCCCAGCACCTGTGGGTATCCGCAATTAGAGATGGCCCCAGCATTTAAAAGCACACATGTCAATATACCACATCAGGTTTTGGCTTTGGCCCTAAACCATTCACATTCTCCTTATCAGACCACTTTCACCTTATTTATACAGCAGGTCAGACCAGTGTGACTTTCCCAGTTCAACTAGTTTTTAAATAATTCTATCAAGTAGTTCTGTTTCAAGGTGGACTTCAGCAGCACAGGTGTTGCCTCTGGAGATATACAGGCTCCAGCTTCAGACTGCAACGAGTCTCCCCAACAGCCTATCAAGAGCACATCACAGCCAAGCTCTCCAGTCACCGTACTAAGCTTTCTAGAGCTTCTCCCACCAGCAGTTTGCGCTCTAGGAAAAGTCCTGGCTAAGCACTATGCCTATCCAGCACAACAGGGAGCACACAGCTCTTCAAGTACAGGTGACCAAATTCTTCAACTACAAGATCAGCCCTGAGGAATGAACTTCCCCAGAACAAAGGGTCATCACAACCCAGACCACCCCTGCTCCAGAGGCAAGCCAGTCTTCTCTCCTGTTTGCCATAATACGCAGAAAGCATTATGCCCCTTCACCAGATATAGCAGTATTTCTGTGCAAATTGACACTATCGCAAGCATGTCACACACAACCACCTATTTCTGCTACCATTCTGCTCCTTCCCTTGCAACATCCAGTCTGTTGGGAGGGCTAGTTTGGGGAACTAAACCATTAAAAAAAAAAAAATCTACTCCCTTTTTTATTGCGGTGTGCTCTCACCTGGTTCAGCTTCCTAAAACAGCTTACTTCAGGGTCAGGTAGGTGCAAGCACAGAAGATCACTAATGGAAGGCAGCAGCTGACTTGGATTAATTTGGCTTGTCATGATGCTGTAGTCCCAATCCAGGACAGATAGGAATGCTGATAGTGCAGCAGCACACCAGCAGCCTTCTCAACAACATACAGTTGAAGTGCAAAATATAGCAGGCTTTTTTGAAATACTTCTACAGGACTGAGGCTCAACATTTAACAGATTATTTAAGCAACCAAGAGGTTTTAGATGTTGCTCATGAACTAAAGAACACGTTACATTTTCCTATCACTCCTGATTTCAAACATCAAAGTTGCTTTCATCAAAACACAAGCTGAAGCCAGCGGTCAAGAGCACCTTATGTCAAACATTCCCAGCTTGTTACTTATTAACCTGGGGAGCCACATTCAGGGGTGGAGGGAGAGATAGCATGCACACATGCACAAGGGAGCACAGGCGCACAAAAGCATGCTCTTTCTGAACACCATTCCATTTAATGACAAAAAGTACTAACCAAATAATTGCTTAAGGTCTGGCAGCCAACATTCAAATAAATAAATAGATAGATAAATAAACAGATAGATAAATAAATAAATAGCATGGCTAACTAAAGTCAAAAAAGTACAGCAGTTGTGACAGGCTGTACTACTGCTCAGGGGCAGCACCCCCTCCCCCTTCATAGTCATGTTCATGTGTCACAGTGCGATGAGCTGGGTCTGCTGGATGACCCAACTGAAAACCAGCTCTCCAAAAAAAAAAAAAAATATTAATAAAACCAGACTGAATATTGCTCAAAAGCTGATCTGATTCACTGCATGCCTTTACAATAAAGGCTAGAGCTAACACAAGGCACTGTCACAGTCACCCATTCTTGCTCTCTTTAACAAAAATGCACCCTAAAGAATCCTTTGGAGTCCAAAATTGCCTAATAAACAGCACTAAATTTAAAGTTGAGACCTCTAGAAAAACTGAAATGTTATGAGGTGGTGCAGAGATGTGCTTTTGACAATGATTAGATGCCAATAAGTCTTTGTGTATGCACGTTCTATTTTATGTTTTGAAGTTTTATTTTGTTGCACTGCAAATATACTGGCGGAACATTACTACCAGTGACATTAAAAGGTACAATACTAAAACTGATGTTCTTTTTGGTTTGTGAGGGTTTTGTTTGGGGATAGTTTTTGTTGTTTTTTTCTTGGGTTTGGGCATGGTTTGGTTTTTTTTGTTTGTTTTTAAGATTGCTTAAAACTAGTATCTCTTCATTCTAACCTCAAGAAAAATCAGCTGCTTTTATGCTTCCAAACTCTCCTGTCATACAGTGTCGGTAAAGATTCAGAAACCTAATCCAAACAACACATTAAAAAGGAAAATATTTGCATATAGTTTCCTGTTAATGCTTGCATTGTTTTATACTTATTAAGCCCAAACAAGCAAGACTACTCATTATGGAATGATAAGTAAGTATTCAGTTTTCACCACCACTCTAGATGCTTCTTGTCCCAGCTTTTGGCTGAGAAAGCTTATTTTCTGGTTCCCTGCCCTTGCTTTTGTGGTTATGCATGAGTTTAATAAGCGTATTTATGTATGGTTGTTCCCCCTTCCCCAAATATTTTAGTCAATTAAGAAATTAGTTCCACCTCTTTTCTCCCCCAAAAAACATTTTAAACAAAAAGATGGAGGTACTCAAGTTGGTGGCTTTTTTCTTCCTCTGAGGAATTTAGTTTCTTTGATGTCCTCTAAAATTCCTTAAATGTCTTCAACACCTGCTCAGAAAACTATTAGGCCAGCTCAAGAGCAACAGACATGTGCATTCACATGAATTCTTCACTTTTTATGCCTGTCCACACATTATCCTGCTGCCTCTTCAGCTGCAGCTTCATGGCACATGCAGCCTCTGCTGTGAGATGAGGGAACACTACCTCATCACCAAAGCAGCAGAGAAAAATGCATTCGTTTCTCTTTCAGTTGCACTGGTTCTAGAGTTCACTTACTAGGGCACCAGACACCGTAATTGCAGGCATATTTTCAGCTTGGTAGAGTAGCTGCCAAGAAATAATAAAATAAAATTTTAAGGAAGTGCATTTGGTGTCTTTTCTCTGGGAAAGGAGTACCTTCCAGTGTGTTTTTACAGCTGATCTACTGAGGCTGGGAAAAAGGTCTGTATGGTCAATGCTTGAAAAGAGTTACTGCAGGAGAAATATGTTCCAACACTGCTGTTTCACTGCATTTAGGGCTGTAACTGTTCTTGTGGTGTAAGGGAACAAAAGCACCGATCTGAAGGAAGTTCAGCTGGGAAACTGCCAAGACAAAACTATATAAAAAGGGAAATTCTTCTTGAGAACTCCATGACTGGGGAACCAGAAAAATAAATCCCCAAAATAGTTCCTTTGCTTTCAAGGCTCCAAAAGTTAGGGAAATATCATCATATATATACACGCACACACAAACACACCCCACTAAATGATATCAATACACAAACCCACTTTCAAAGAACTTATACAGATGGAACAGTGAAACCTTTGCTCCCTCACACAAGAGACAGCAAAATAAGAAATTGACTGTCACTAGAGCTTAAAACACACCATTCCCTCAGGAACAATATCAATAGTGATTTTCTATAACAATCCCAAAAACTCAAAGGAAAGGGCATCAAGAAGGTGAAAAAGGGCATGTCTAAGACACAGGAATTCTTCCTCCACCTCTTAATAAGGAACAAGGACATTTCAGCTGCAATACATGAATTCTGTCTAATGCATTAACTTGAGCTGCATTTCACAAAGGATTTCCAGAAACGAGTCTGAGGTCAGAACTTTTGTCTCCAAAGGAAATTAGAAGGAAATTGTAGGAGATAAAACACAGCTTTAGGTTCTGGCAGTCATCCAGCTTTGTTTTATGCTAATATTTTTAAAAGTAAGAGAAAAAAGTGCCTTTGGGGGCTGCCACATCCATTACTTTAGTCAGGACTGTATACAGCACACAGTACAGATCCCCTCAATTGCCTGATAGATGATTATCCCTTCCCACAACATGAACTGCATTTCAGGCTAACTACATTCTTCCGTTAGATTTTCAAGTTAACTGTTAAAATATTTTTATAGATTAAATACTGAAGATGAAATACAACGTTTTTCAAATATAAGAGCAACTCCTTGGGAAACTTTCCAGATTGTATGAAGTGATTTCATTAAATACACTTCTTTCAGTACAGGCTATGCCATTTTTTTCCTGGTTATGGAATACAAATGATCCCTGTAGCACCTCTGCAGCAAATAAAGCACACATTACAAAGGCAATAAAGACTCTCCATTTTAAGAAGAGTATGCTTAGGCACTGCAAGTCTTGCCTAATGAAGGGCAGGCAGGCCAGTGCTAGCCAAGGAATCATCAGGCAGCCTTTCCCACCCTTGTCCCTGAGGTATTCATATATACCTCTGGCTCTCATTCACGGAGTTACATCAAACATATCTTCAAGACTGTGTCCAAACTACAGCTTTTAAATAAAGCCTGCACTATCATAACAATCTGAAATGTATTTATTCTTTCCAGAGTGTGTTTGTTTTAAAAGTATCTGTGCAGTTACATATCAGGAGTAAGACAGAGGAACAGTTTAAGTTCTGAATCCAGTGATAGTTAAACTCATTATGACTGTAGCTGAGTTAGTAAAACATCCCTCATTTCACAAACATTTTCTTCACTTTGTATGTAGATTACAGAATTGCCCTAAATCTATTTCAACTAATACAAAGAATCATTAACAGCTGTCACTTCAGCAGTATATATTCTATTTTCTTTGCAAATTCGCTCTACTCAATAGCAATTTTAATCACTCTGTTCACTAACAGAAGCCAGAAGATCTAACAATGCTACTCAGGTAAGTTCTTTCTTTAGAAGCGCAACCAAATGAATTAGCTTTGCCTCTTATCAGAAAAAAGTTAAAGAGCTGTTAATATAAAGTTTGTGAGAATTAAATAAATTCTTAATGTTTTCTTTTACTGTGATGTGTAGCAGAAAGTGAGAGACACAGGTATTCCAGTTTTATCAGACTCGCCTTATTTATTCACCCAAAAGAGCTCTTTGAGAAATTCTGCATATCTGTTCATCACTTAACTAACCAGTGCACACAGGAGATCCACAGCCTCTAGAACCAGTTCCTGGTGTCCAATTCGTGAGATGCCCAAGTCTTCAAGGTCCTGATGAGAAATCTGTAACAGCTGTTCACCGTTTATCTTCTCCCGTTCAAATTTATGGACATACTGCTGCAGGCAATCGTCCAGGCCTACCAAAACACAGGGAGAGAGAGAAGAGGATGTGATTACAGATTTCTGTCTTTTTTTCTAATTGTGGGGGAGAGGGAAGAAAACGACATCAAACCACAACCCTACAAAAACAAAAACAAACCCTGCAAAAGGCACAGATTGCAAGTTCATACAATATGTGATGCCAAATGACGAAATAATCTTGCAGTGCAACTGAAGTTGTACCACAGGGGCAGAAAAAAGAAAGTACACGGGTTATGTGGATCTTTGGGTCACTGAAGTCAATGCACAACCCGTCTGCTCCTTCTGGATCAAGCTTAGCAGGTAAGAATGTCCTTTTGGTGTCTGCATAGGGTAACCTAAAACCCCGAAGGGCAACCAAAGCAACAACAACAACAAACTGCAACAAGGCAAGAACAAAGATCTTGCCCAAAGTCTAGTTGAACAAGTAAACAAACAAAAGCACAAAACACGACAGTTCCCCATCCACTTATACATAAAAGGGCTGAATGAATGATGAGAGGAAAATGGAACAATCAAAGGCAAAGCAATCAAAATGATGTTTGGCTCAAGTCTCATTATTCCCATGATTTATGAGACCCTACAGGTTCCTGAATCAGCCATTCCTTCTTCCCCTCCCTATGGATTAACTGCACTTACTAATAAGAAATCCAATTCACTTTTGTATCTATGAAGTATTTTTAAAACAGTTTAGAGTATTTTGTCCCAGCAATATCCCTCAAATCCTTACTTTAAATTGTGATTGTATAATCCTGTTCTTTACAGTATCCTCTCCCCAGTGATTAAAGAAAAGATTTCTGGTTTTCGTTTTGTTTTATTTAACTAAACTTCATATGTTAATCCTGTTTTTTTATGTATTCTTATTTCCTCTGTCCTTAAAGATCCTGTGAGCAGTAACAATCTGAGAAAAAAAAAAAACTGGGATGGATGTGTTATTTTAAAGTTGATGCAGGGCTCTTAATGCCCTGTTTCACTTCAACATATTAGCTTGAGCAAAAGGAACAGATCCAATTAGACCCGTTTTGTAGAAATACACTATATTAACTGTAAATAGTTGACACAAGCAAAAAAAAAAAAAATCAGATTACACATTCAACATCTACTTCGTAGCATTCACAATAGCTATGTTTGTTTGACCATTCAGTTTTTTAAAAACTGAACCTTTAGCTGTATAAAGGATGTTTATTCACTACACTGGCTCAAAAGGAAGCCATTGACATGGACAGGATGTTGAATGCCGCAGATGAGAAACATGAACAGCATCCTGAACTACAAGCAAATGAGAGCCAGAAGACCAGCACCCAATTCCACTCATGTAGTCACAGTAGCAGCCTGGAAAACAAGCACTCCCAGCACACGCTATTGCCAAGAAAACACTCAAGACAAATCACAAGGGGGTTCCAGAAGTCACATGAAACATACTCGTTTCATAACAGCAGCACGAGCAGTCACCACTGCCTTGCAGTGTCTGGTCCCAGTAGATCTGTAGATTACAGAATTTCAAAGGCACAGGCTTAGTTAACACACATCACTTGCCTTTTAACTCTCACTCAGAAATTAATAAAAACAGACACCCTGGCACTTAACAGTCACCCCTTTACATGACTCGGGCAAGCGTAATTATTACAGTACATCAAAATCTGGCTGAACAAGCTTGACTTGTCCACATGCAGAGCTACTAGTGTGCACAGCTTGATTTTCAAGCATAATTATGAATGGGAAAACCCGCATGCAAGATGAGCAGAGTCTCCCAGGGCTACAGTTCTTTGGGGTGCACTCTTGTTTCTTCCCATCTGTCTTGGCAAGGTCGCATAAATTTTGAAAATTGAGCGCAGTGTTCTCTTTCCCACAGGCACCAAGCTCCCCCTTAGGCTTATACGAACTCTTTTCCCAGGAAAAATAATAAAAAGATCTGGCCTTCATTGTTTAACAATTTATTTTTTCAAAACAAATTCTCAACCGAGGCTGACATACAGTCCACATATTTGGCATTCCCAATTTTTATTGCTGTCTTGCAGACCACTGTTTCCCACCATTTGCCATTGTAAGCCCGTAGTTCCCATTATGAATTACACAAACACCTAAAATAAAACACTTTATTCAGCATGCAGTGAAGTTTTCTGTTTTAAGGTTTTCTGGATGCACTGTTGGTTTTGCCTGCTATCCTTTCTGTGAGTTGACTCAACTTTCTAGGTCCTCATTTTATGCTAAAACATGAGACTCACAGATGTACATTCCCTACTCCCACCCCACCCCAAGAAATACAAGTATGGCTTTCAGCTTTCCTGTGCTTTTTTTAATTCATGCTTGCTTGTTCCTTGAAAGTCTACTACAACTTGAACACCTACCTCATATTTTTAATGAGAGACCTTAAAAACAATACTTCTGCAATCACACCATAGGACTATATTATACAAAATAAAATATCACAAAAATCACACAAATGTTAATTCAAAACAGCCAACACAGATTCACAGCAGCTCAGCTAGAAATGTATTAAAGTGACCAAAACTATGCAAAGCAGGAAGTGAGGACAGACCCACACACACATCGTAAGCATTCACTAATGGTTTAAGTTGAGCTTACTAATGTTACTGTTGCTATTGTTTTTACTAGGAAATGTATTGAAAAATCTTAAACATTTTAATTGAGATTGTAACCACATGTATGGTCTATTGTTTAATTTTCCTACATATCAATGAAATGGTTACACATCATATGCAAACCAAAAAATTGCTATTTTGTCAAGAGAGAAAGAAAAAGGCAGGAAAAAAACCCTCATAAATCAGTTCCATAAACTAAACAACATAATGTTTAAGTTTTAAAAGTCAACATTCAAATGCCACTGGTCATTTTTTTCCTTCACCAAAACATCTTCATTCTTTCCATGTATTTTCTCTGAGCTCCAGAGCCTCATGCAGACTTGGTATTGACCTTTAACAAAGTCTGGATATTTTTGAGAAACTTAGATGAATTGAAAAACCCACATTGCTCAGAAAGACACTTTCTTACATGCCAGGTCATTGTCAACAGTGCAATATTCACAGGTTCAAGCAAGAAAAGAGTTTTCTCTTCTTTTTTAAACACCACAATTAAGACCCACATTAGAAAAGATGATCATATTTGTCCTTTACCCACTGAAGAGCCCTTCTAAAGTCTAATCTATTAATTCTATGCTCAAAGTGTGTTTAAAAAGGAATTGTCTCAACTGCATATGAGAAATGCTACTTGCAGATACATCGAAACTATGCACAAAAGATATCATCCTTCCTACTTACATAATTGTTTGAGAATGAGGCAAGATGGGAATAGCAATTGCAGAAAGTTACTCAAGTTTTATGATGATAGTAGCAGTAATTTCTTTGGGAAGGGAGGGAGAAAGACTAGTCTAGTTAGCGTTATTCCCATCATGAAAATCCTTCTGAGGAACTGCAGTGAAATTTGAACAAAACTCCCCAAATTTTGCCAGGTGTAGAGATGTGCAATAGATACTAAGAACTGTCTAGACTTTTGTGTCTAAAATAACCTTCCACCACTATGCAAAGCACTCCAGAAGACATTCAATACTTTGCATTCATGCAATAACACTAGGACAGAGCTTACACTTACAGTTTTCCACTGATACTAATCTCAGTCTGTTTCTAAGATTAAGAAAGTTATTTTGAATAAGAATTGAGGAGGAAAAAGAACTTTGAGGGAATTAAGGGGGAGGCTTGGGTCCAAGCCATAACTATCAGTTTACTATTCAGAGAGAACATTTTTACTGTTGATTGATGTCAGCCATTCAGCAATGACATATTTGACTCCCAAAGTACTAGAGATGTGTGTTTTATAAGTTGAGTTGTTAAGTAGCTCAGTGCTTTTTTCTCACCTTCTGTGCTGGACATTACCAAATAATTTACCTACCATAAAACAATAAAAATAGTTAACTAATGTATCACAGCCACAGGTCCAAAACCAGCTGACTTGCCACCTCTTCTTTCCTCCTACCATCCCACTCTCTCCTCTTGTGAGACCACAGAGTCTATATACTCCAACATGGCAAGTCAGGGAGGGGTTGGAAGCGAGGAAGGGGAGATAAATAGGGCAAGGAACTGAGGAAGGAACATTTAAAGGGAACTGAAAGGTGAGAGGAATCATTTTCCTTTAGTTCGGGAACTTTAACAGAGTCTCAGGTTAGGTCATGAAATACCAAAGCTGTAGTAAGGAAGCAGGAGGAGCACAAGCCACTTGAACAGAGGAAGAACTCTTAAGTACAAGACCTCTTTCACATAGCATCACATGGGGATCATCGCTCACTGTCTCAGTGAAATACAGCCTTATTTTATGAATATGTACTCATGTCTTCTGTGTTGGGTGTCTCTAATAAACTGCAATCACCTGGTGTCTTGAGGTAGCACCAAGGTTCAACTACAACCCTCATTCCATTGAGGAGCTCCCCTGGACAGCTGGCTAGGTGGGACTGCTGAAGTCTTTTTTGCCTCATCACCTTAAGAAACACAGGTTCAAATGTTTCAAGAATTTGACCTTGCTACTTAAGAAAGTCACTCTAATTCTGGTCTCCCCTTCAGGGTCTATTCAGTTGCCACTTTTAGTCTCCAAGGACTCCTTGCATACACCAACTTCAATCCATCCCCCTAAGCTTTGAAAGATCATCTGTTCTAGGAAAATCTTTGGCATACCCTATGTCAAAGAGTACGTGCTATTGTACTATCATTTTTATTCCACATCATTTTATAACTGTTATTGCAATAGCTTTCTCCATTTCCTCCGTCTATTTCCAGGACTGGAAGAAGTTAATAAAAGAAAAAGCATGAGGGAATCAAGGCAGCAAATAAACACTAAAAAGAGAAAATGCTACTTCATAAGCAGGTGAACCAGCACCTGAGGTGGCAAAGTAAAGTAGGGGAAAAGGGTCTGCAAGACAGCTGTAAAAAGCTGAAGCACCTCCATAGGACAGGTACAGGATGAAAAGGAAGAAATTGAAAAGTTCAAGGACAAAAAAAAAAGACATGGTTTTCTTTAATACAGAACGCAGTGGGAAGGTTGTTCTATTGTAACACCACAGATGCTATTCTCCTCCTGCAATATTACAGACAAACAGAGTCAGAGATGACTTTAACAAAGACATTAAAAAATCCTTTAAAAGGATGATAAAATTTAATCTAGAGCAGTCAGTAGAAAGTTATTTCAGCAATAATTTGAGCCTAGGTAAGAACTGACTTTCTAGGACCCACAATCCTGAATGTTTCTTAGCTATCATGACTGATTCAGAATTTATCTTTCCACAAGTTTTCAAAACAAAAGTTTTCAGCTGGTTTGAGCCACATATGAGGCCAGAAAAGAGCTCAAAGGCCTTAGTTTGCCAAGAGAAAAATAAAAGCTTTCAAGAGATCTTTGAATTACTGTAAAACAACCTTCCTCATTCAATACTTTAATCCAAGTGGTTTCACAATCACTCATAACAGTGCCACCATCTGAAGAATCAATCACCAAAAACCAAAAAACCAACCACATAATTGAAGAGCAAGAGCTGTTTATTAACAGCATCACAAAATATCTCCTGCATAAATCAGCTTATTTATAAAATAAGTTTTCATGTAGTTAATTGTAAGCAGCTCCTCACATTTCTGTTTGATCAGCTGCATCCTAACCAAGCAGGCACAGCCTGCTGCCTCCCCAGGCATTAGGTCTAGTTTTGCTAAAGATAGGCATTGCCTAGAACAGCCAGAATGGTACAAGTTTCTTGTCTGTCCCCTACTTCATACAGGGATGGACCCATGAAAATTGCTGGCCTCTGCTTGCCATCAGGGATGCAAAGGGCAGGTCCCTCATGAAGGTCACAGCAGGACAGAGGGGAAGGGCGAAGCCTTCAACTTTGTTAATGAGTGCTTTACTGTCCCCTCTGTAAAACCCTCTAGCTGACAGTTGCACAGAAAGCCTTTTGCAACATGTTCCTATTTTCAGTATTTCCAACCAACATATTTAGCCTGGAAAAACAGACTACATTCACATGCGTTCACACTACCTCAAAATAAATCAATTCATTCCATTCAAATCCACCCATAAATCTCTTAGCTCCTTTTGAATGCAAAACTGAAAGCTTTGCCTTGTAATAAAAGAACTGGTGAGTAAATTTCGGTTGTAAACCATCCTGACCAGAGGGCTATGGAAACTGTGTTTAACCTTTTGTCGCTCCATGTAGATGCAATCTCAGATTGACAGGCCTTACTGCTGTGCTATACTTTTTACCAGTCCTCCCTACAAAGCTATTGATTGAGGCCATTCCAACAGTACCCCTTACTCCAAGACTGTAAATTTGCGGACAGCTATAAATTTCAACACTTCAGAGGGTCAATCATGAAGTATATTAAGGAAGAATCAAAACAGTTTATCATACACTTGCTGAACCCGTCCAAGGACTCCAGCATGTTTGCAAGGCAAGATCTCTCTCTAGAGAAGCCAGAAAAACACACTCAGATTTCCTTCACATAATATTTTCAGAAAACTCAGCAGACATGGTGTAAGAGAGGAGTCTTCACAGAAAAAAAAGAGACTGCAGGGAGGAGGAGGACATGATGAAGGCCTACAATGCCAGAAGCAGCACAGAAGAAAAAACCAGAAAGAGCACTGACTGTACATCATCTCTTCCAATAAAGAAATTAGGGAGAGCCAACAAAGCTAGCATGTAACAGGCCCAAACAAGCAATAAAACAGTGATTCTTCACACAGCAGTATGCAACGAATATTCAACATCCATAGGGGTTCGGAGGAAGGTTCATGAAAGAAAATGCCACAGAAGTCATATCTGACTCTTCTTTCAAACAGATATGGCAGAAGGCTTGAGGAAGCCTACAGAAGGAATCAAACAATGTCATCTTTCCTACGATCCTTAATGTATCCCTTTTTTGCAAACAGTCAGGATGGGATACTCAGCTAGACAGCACAGGACACAGGACTTTCACAGCTCTGCCATACAGCACCAAAATGTATATGGCAGCTCCCTTTTAATTACTTTTATCCTAAGACTTAAGAAAATTATTACCTCTTTGCTAGTGAAAGCTACTAGTGGTGTTAGTATTCACCGTAATAGTGACACAAGATTTTTCCCAAACTGGAAAAATTCTGTACAGATAAATAGAAGGTGGTGTGTGGGGCATGGAGGAAAAGACTAAACACTAATACTGAATTGTGCTATCAATATACTCCAAAGATAAGTTCAAGCAATACTAGGAAATAGATCACAACGAATCATACAACTGCTCTTATGGGTTGTAATCCAGTATGAGACATTAACAGTGAGTGGGAAATTACGAGAGTGAGTTAATTTCGAAATTGCACCTTCAGTTGACAATGAGTGAACTTATATCAGGACTGCAAAAATTAGTCATGAGTGAATGGCAGCATACAATAAACTGCAATAAATGTAATCTATAATAAATGAAAAATTAATACTATTTAATTCCAAAAGCTTTCCAGCTAAAACTCAACATTGAGTTTTCTTTCTTTTTCATAACTGTTTTTCAGGGAACCCATAAAAAAAAAAAATGGGGTGGGGGAAGGGAACCTATTCCTACTATTTTCTACAGGGGGCTTCTGACTATAACACAGCTGTAAGGCTTCAAATTAAAGGCAAAATTAAAATGTAATGCTATAGAAATTGAAAAGTGAATTGTGCTGGCATGCCACATTTCTAGAGGGGGGAAAAAAAAAGACACCCTGATGAGAACCACCACCAGAAGAGGACTGCTGACCAGAGATAGAAGAAGGATAGAAAAAAAGAAAATTGATGCACATCGTTTCTTCCTGCTAACTTTGATGTACATTCTCTGCCTGCATCAAGGATTAAGCTCCATGTGACAAAGTAGCTTCACACAATACAACACTTGTGCTTTGGTTTTCTCTTTTAAGAATCATCTGCATCACTCATTGACCAGCTACGTTTGGCAAAAGCAATCTTTCTGTGCTTTAACAGATTTTTTCTGGCAAACTAAATAAGTGAGATGGAAGCAGAGCATATCCGTATGTTCTCTGCAGATAGACCTGGCACTCTAAGTTTCAACAGAACATGCGATGAAAGCCAACATTCAGCAAATGTATGCTAAACACATTAAAATAGAGAACACACCTGCCTGGGGTAGACAAGCCCAAAGAGCTTCCTAGCCAATACCACAAGATGTCTTCAGGGACACGGCTGACAACATCCTCCCTGACTTCACAGTAAAAACAATATCCTACTTGTGGCAAGATGCAACTCGCATTCATCCCCTGGGTATACTGCAGCATGAGTAAAGCAACATGAACCTATATTGTAGCTGTAATGAGGCACTTATTTAATCAACATTTATTGCTCAAGTAGCACCTAGGAACTACTATAAACTCCAAATTGAAACAAGAAAACATCTCTTTGCCCAATATAGTAATATGTGCAAAGGTGTGCCTATTTGTCTGTTGGTTACATTTAAAATAGCCGTAATTAAATGGGTTTAGAATGGCTCTCCACTGCCACAGAATCACTTCAGCAAGTATGACCCAGATCTTGTTATTTTTTCTCACCTTAAGTTTTTACCATTATATCTAAATTATTTCAAATCCATGCAGCCTGACACTGAATGTTGTAGTAGACTACAGCGATGTCAGAAACATATACACTTAATTGTTCTTGAACTAATTCACTCAAACTCTTTTGGCAGCCGTTGTGTCCAGCGAACATACCTTAGTGTTTGTCACAACCTAACAAAACCATTTTGCTGGTGGAGACATGACTGACAGTATCAGCAAATACAGAGCTTTTAGTACAGTAGAAAAGTAATCATTCAATGTGACTTTAAAGTCATATACGTGCGTTAGTGGAGGCAAGAAAGATGGCTAAATGGCTGTGGTAAGAAATTCTTTAAAAGGTCTAAAAACACTGCCAGCTCCTTCCTACACCCTTGAAAATTCTCTTCTGTCTCTTTTTGCTGCTTGCAACTGATCAAAAGGTGTTGCTTAAACAGGGCATCAATAGAAGTTACTTTATTACACCAGCATAGAGTGGCTTCGTTAACTCCACTCAAGCAATGACTGTAGAACTGTTCCATATACATCAGGATAAACTAGTGTGTCCTACAGACTATAGTGACATAAAGCATCATTCTCACATACTGTGTCAAAAAGTCTTACAACGAATTTTTACTGAACTTTAAGGGTGCAGACTCTATTCCATCCTGGGCTTGAAAACTTCACTCCTCTTGGATGCTCAGAAGTTGTTTCCCAATGCACATGGGCTCAAAGAACCACTAATCCTTTCTCCAGCAGGAAACAAAATCAAGTGGTAAAATCACAAATGGAGAAAACCAGATGATGCTAGTATACCTTTTTCTCACCCCACCAAGGCTTTTTCTTCATACTAAATACATTTTAAGACATGCTGGCCAATATGTTTTAAATTATCCTCAAACAGGAATTTGCAACTTCTGCAGTCAAGGTAAGCCTGTTTCTCTCCCTCTGAAAAATTAGTTTGTTCCATTGATGCAAGTAACAGCTTTGCCTAAGCAAAGTAGGATTTTGGCAGAAATGAAAGCAGAGCCATTGAAAGCTGCAGTTGAGAAGGATATACAGACAAGACCTTTGTCCCTCCCTGCGTACAGTGCTGGGATTAGTAAGGAATCAATCCATCTCACCATATGCCCTCTGTGCAGAACACATGTGACCTCAGAAACAAACCAGTCATGGGCATATCACAGACTTTGCCTCTTCTGCAGCTAGGTGGCAACAAGATCTGAGGTAGAAGGGCAATTGCCATTTCATCTCCGAAGATGCTCTAACACCCTGACTCACTATCAGTAAGGAGGCCACACGCAGGAGGACAACATGAGCTTAGAACATTCACTTCATTGAATCCCAGACAGCACAGAAAGATGCATAGTTTGTTACTGCCAATGCACTTTTATCCAAAACTGAGGTAAAGCACCACCAGAAACAAATTTGCCCCAGCCACTTAACATCTTGACAGGAGAAGGCAACCTGCACAGCTGCCTCTGCCCCAACCACTGCAAGAGGATCTTTATAAACTCAACAGCAGCAGCTTCAGTTAGTACCATAGGCTGTAAATTGGGAAAAGATATAGGAAGGAAACAACCTGGTCTGCCACCTTTGTCGTGGAATTGCTGTAGAGGACTAGGGCAGAAAGGTGCAGGGAGATGGGAGATGAACAGCGGAAAGCGGCACAACTATGGCCAGCAGAGGTCATCTGTCAGAAATGTGACTTGTACTTCATGAGACCCCCAAGTTATTCCTCACTGGACTTGCTGCAGACCCCTCTTACAGAGAGGGATATTTCCTCGCACTCATTAAACAGCTCCAAAGAGAAGCCTGAAAGACATCTCATTTCTGCTACTAACAGGTACAGGTATTTTCACCAAATCAATGCAACCACAGAGGAATACACTTCCCAGAATTTTCTAATTCACACAACCATGCTGAATTTGCTGGATGGTTTCTGTCTAATACCTCTATTCCAGCACACTCATTTTACAGGAGTACTTCTACTCAAAACATGTGTTTAAAACACTTCATCATTTTGCTTACGAAAGTATAATAGCACTGAACCTAAAACAGTCTTAATGCTAGCTGTGGTGTCATCCACAAGATTTCAGGAACCAGATTTTTCTTCCTAATGGAAAAAATTTAATTTTGTTTGATTGTTTTATTGTTCACGTGAAATACATATTACAGCTTAATCCATAGCAGTAATATGGAATCATTTAAGTCCCCTGAGGCAAAAACTCCGGAAGCTGGGGAAATTACAGAATTAGGACACAATCTGTAAGTCACATATGGCTGAAGACCACCTCTCTAGTGTCATTCTTCCCATCATCCACTCTACTTCTCTCTCCAGCATCCCTGATCCCCTTTCTTTCTCACCTCCACCATACTACTACCCTTTGCCAGAAAACCTTCCAGGTCCTATCCACAGTGAAACTGGTGACAGAGAGCCAAAACAGAGGTGATGAGGGGCCCCATCAAGTGCCCTGGCTGTGTCATCTTCTGGGAGTCACACCAGTGCACCAGAAAAACACTGCAAACCGCAGCCTGGACAAGCTCTGCTGTGGACTAACATACACCATTCCCGAGGCACTAGCGCACAGCCTGCCAGCAAATGACACCACACAAGGAACAGGGTTTGGGAAATACATAGTATAGGTGTCATTTAGGAGGAACCAGTGTTGCAGGGCTGTATTTGGAACCACAGACTTAATGAATACAAGAAGGCACTTTAATGACTTCTGGGATGTTGGACAAAAGGCAGCGTATGCCACAACACGTAGAGGACAGTGACAAATATGGTGTGGGGTAGGATGGAAGCTTGCACAGTTAGCATGTTAATACATGGTCCTACAAGGTACAAGTGAGAATTCTATTTGCCTCTCTAAGTATTGGGCCGGAGGGAAGGAGGAGGGAGAAGATGGGACATAGATGGAGAAGGTCTCTACACTATTAGTACTTGATCTCACAATGAAATCCCTCCAGCAAGACACTGCTGTCTCCATATCCCAATACAAAATATTCAAAACTCACCAAGTGCATATACTGCCCAAGCTTTCAAAACTGGCTTATGCTGTGTCACATCAGTGTCCCAGGTTGCTGGTCAGACTGGTCTTCTGGGTCCCAGGTGTTATTACCATCAGATATTTTCTATAATATTGCTTAAAGTGAAGCAACATTTCACTTCTTACTGAGGAGTATGCCCTTTGGCAGGTTTCACCCCATCCCTCATCTCCTTGCTCCAGCTTTCTAAGCAGCAGACATATGAAGTTAAACTTGCCAACAGGCAGCTCCCCGTCACTGTACTTCACTAACTAACCTAACTTCATTATTACTATAAAGTAATTCACAGCCAAATTTAAAAACAATTTGCACAGCAGCACCAGACATGGGAGCACTCCTGGACAATTTAATAAGCCATTCCCCTTATAAAGTCTTGTAATTTCCATTGTAATGTTAATGTATTCAGAGTAACACACAGTTTACATCAGCTCCATTGCCATGATGAAACTGCAAGGTGTTAAGAATTAGAAGCTGTCTGAACAAGGAAATGTTTCTGCTTCAGAGAGTTAACCTCAGCAAAATACAGCCACCTGTATTTCCACCTGTATTATCTTTTGCCTACTGAGACTTCAAAGCAATGCTTCTTCAGTTCATTATTCTCATACATTTACCAATTCTCTGACTATACATAAAAATACCAGTGATGCGCTGTAAGCAGTTTTTCCTCATGCCGAGTTTTTTCTATGTTACTATCAATTCTTTATTTTTTAAAAAAAGAAAGTGGTAAACTAGCCATTTAACAGCCCTGCTTCTATAAAAGTATAAAGCGGACAATCTCCCCTTAAGGCTTTGAGTTTTGTATTTGCAAAACAGATGCATGAAGGGATGAAAATCCTATAAATGGTTTGCATTCTTAATGTCTGACACAATTTAGTCCTTGGGGAGCATGCACTACTTGTGTACGTGTGCGTATGTGGGAGATTGCATGCAATCTTTTACAGTGGGGCCCTGAATCTGTAACATTACTTTAAGCACCAAAAATAACCCACAGTCCTGCTGCTGTATTAAGAGCAGTGATCAAAATGTCACCTGTTAAACTTTTGCATCACTATGATACGGTTGCTCTTCCTCACTCTTCTTGGTTGCTCTTTTTATAAATTAATAAAACCACAGATACTTCTTGCACACTTACGTTGATTCAGACTGTATTGCAGTAGACCTTGCTTTAGCTACCTGGAGTATATGGCTGTTTAGCTGGACAACAACAACAACAGGAGATACTTGTTAACAATAAAATCATACAGACAAAACTCTCCAACATAATGTCCCTAGCCTTGGTTATGAAGACACACTAGAGAAATTGCAAGAGCAGAATGGGGATGACTGTATTTATTCTTGATACAGTAGTTAATCACAAAGAATTAACTGAATCCAGAAGTCTAAAACAGGCTAGAAACAAACACGTGCAAATACTGTCCTGAAAATCAGTGGGTGCAATCATTTTTGCACTTGTTTATGCCAAATCTGATCCCATCCCCAATTTCTATTTCCAGGGTCATTTACACATTCATTGCTTACTTTTCTTCTACTTACTGCTCCTCTATTAACCTTTCAAATAGCACTAAATTTTAAAAAAATCTAAAGCATCCTGTTGGTGCTCAGAGGTTTTATGCTGTCCACTACCAGCTATTACAGATCTCAGTGTTTTTTGAAAATCAGTACAAAGAGTAGAAATAATGAGAAATAACAAATGCAAAGTTTCATGTGAAACAGAGTGATTTATGTCACTAACTTTCAAGTGAAAGAAGAACTAAGTTATATTTCATAAGCACTATAAAATTTTCAAAGCTTTGCTGGTCCTTGAAATCCAAATTTGGAAGAAGACTAGCCACTTTATTGTAACAAATACCTATCTTGTCTTCAACATAACTTTCCAGTGAAAAACTCAAATATGATATTCTCCCGACCTTTTAAAGGAGTTATAATTACCATAATCACAGAATGGACTTACTAGAGCCATTAATTCATGACATGCAAAAGGTTACAAAATTCCTTTAAAAAATAACTTTCTTTTGTTTTTTTAAAACTCTCCCCCCTCTCTCTTTCCCATCTTTAAAAGTTGCACCATTTCCAAACCACCTAAAGAGAGCAAATAACCTCTTCAAGCTAGAGCTTATTTCCACACTTTGGACCTCTGCAAGCTGAGGTGCCACATGGTTAATACAGCGTAGCAATCTCCAGTTAGTGATCAAGTTTTCAAATTTCCAAGGCATGCAAAATTGCTCACTGTGCCCAAGGACATAGTTGGAAATGTAAATTCAGAAGTGGTATTCGGTGTGCTACTTTGTAAGCGGAGAAAGAACATGCAACCAGGTTGATCTTCAACCCCTGAAATATTCCTGTTTGTTAATTACGCAGTGATAGCCTTTTAAGATGGTGATTTATGGAAGCCTGTTTGATCACTGCTCATCTTTGTTCTTCACTTACAGGCACTGTAGTGACCTTATTTACACCCAAGTTAATCATTAGGTCTTACGGAAGGTGAGGGATAGCAGGGGAGGGCAAAGGGTGGGGGAAGAGAGGGAAAGGAGGGTGATTTTATAAGTTATTAGAACAGCAGCAAAGAAACAGTATCTCACACAAATACTCTCATTATGAAGACTTGGCTTCGCATCCCCAATCAAGAGAGTGCTACCAAGAGGATGGCACCAGCCACATGTGCTCTCTACCAAAGCCTCCATTTAAAAAAAAAACCCACCAACTCCAGCAGTGCCCTCTCCACAAGTAATGGAAACCCCTCAGCAGAAAGCTGTGAAGTACCAACTCATTTCCAAACTGTGACCACAGAGGCTACCAGGCACTCCTGTCTTCTGCTTAGCCAGAGAAGAATGAGGGCTCCCCACCCGAAGTCTAATGCAGTTTATCAAAACATTTACTACTCTTTGTCCCTTCTATAAGCATTTTCTTTAATGAGGAAAAAAAAATTCCCAAATCATCTAAAAACCTGTGATAAAACAGCCAGGAGACAGTGAGGCTGTTCCTATCCAAGTAAGACCAGTGTGACAAAAAACACCTGGGAAAGAAGATCACATAAGAGGAAAATACCAGGAATAAAAGGAAATATAGCTACAGGAGGAAAGATGAGGAGAAACTGCTATGAAAAACTTCAACTGAGACATTCCCGCAACAGAGACCATTTAACTCACCTTCAAGCAGGCACACTGCTTCAGCTACAGGAAACTCTTTTTTTTTTCCTCATTATTTTCCTACCTTAGTGTTTATTTCAAATTGACAGAAGTAGCAGTATAACAAAGGCAAGCAATACAAGAAGAGCACTGTAGCCATATAATAAACAAGGTAACATACAAGTCTTCTTATCCACAAAGTTAGTCTCTCTAGACATCCTATCCCACTCATGTGAAATAAGACAGACATTTCTTCCCCTGCT
>NW_009935543.1:0-2901 GCF_000696875.1 Nestor notabilis | reverse complement strand
TTCCCTTTTCATGCACACATACTAATCCTGGTAAAAGATGCTGGAATGAAAGCCACAGAAACTAAAAACATGCATTTACCTGCGGACCAGAGCTGATAGCACCGGTTTACATCCTCTTCCTAGAAGGAGAACTGGCAAGGCCTGGGAAGCTTCGGGACAGAGGGGAGAGACCAGACCCCCACCCAGCCTCACTCTACCTCCATGCTAAAATCTTCAGCAAGGGAAGCCTTTAGAGATGATTGCATAGCAAAACTCCCTGGCAAAACAAGAGCCCAATTTAAAAAAAAAACAACCCATTCCACTCAGGCAAAATCTAAACATCAGCCCACTTTAACCAGAGCTGGACTTCTTTCTATCAGCCCACGCATCCCATCACCAAGCCTGCGGCCATCTGGTTTACTGTTGTTAACAACTTCTTTACAATAGCAGAGATAAATCTCTTCCAAAGGAATAAAATGGAAGCAAGTATAAGCACAGAACTCAATCATATGCAGTATGATTATTAATCACAGTAATTACACACAGAATACAGACAACACAAAAGCATTGTCCTCCTTGAAGCATTCTCAACTAAGTTGGCTGCCTCCATGACTTGTCAACTTTAATAGGTTAGGCTCCTTCTATAGGGAAAACAGCTCAACATCTTTGCAGTAAGTGTAATTTTCATATTCCTTATCAAGTGGGGGGAAATAAATAAATAAAGGCCTTTGCTGACCCTAAAAATTAGTACTATCCTTCAATCAGGTCAAGCAAAAAGTCCTTTCATCTTCTAAAGGCAGTTACAGTATATCTTACATTATTTGTTTGTGTCTCTCATATATGAAGACATGAAGCCTGTGTGCCCGACAACTTTATGTGGTTAACATGGCTCAACAACCCCCCGCCCTAGGGCCTTCATCTCAAACATGCAATTAAGAGCTTGCCTTTTAAAAGTTTCAAGGTTTTTGTGGTTGAAGGAGTAGTTCATTAGTCACAAGAGCTCCTTTTCTTGAACTCTGATAATTAACACTCTGATGCCTGTTCCCACAGTGGAAACAAGAAGGAACATTACAAAACTGCCTGACTCTTGGCTTCCAAGAAGAAATGGGGTGATCCCTTTAATTTGGTTTGGCTGCCTTCTCACACCACCATGTGGAACTGTTTTGGCTGATTGCAGCAAAGTCCATTACTCACATCTGCCTCTCCTTTGTGTATGCACCCTTGTGAACACTGTGATTACTGTCACACCCATGATCTAGTCAAGGAGCATTTTGCTGTAAGGCAACAGCTGATGTAGTTGACAGATAGTCAGCCTTTTAGATGACAACCTCCTACACTATTACGAAACATTTATGCCTAGCACCTTACAGTCACTAGGGAGGCGTAAATACAGGCACATGAGAATCGCTGGCCATCAGCACCTGTTAATCACAATATGTCACAGAAAGCTAAATGACATTAACAGAAAAATGCTGATGGGGCATGCCTCCTCTTTCCATCATGGATAGATCCCATTGGGTTGCTACTGAATTCTCCTAGGTGATGCTGTCATTAGTTGGATGCACACATTACTTCATGTTTAAAATCCCTACAGCATTTTCATCAGGAATTCTAGATTCTTAAAAGTTATTGTTCACATTGTTTTAAACAGCACAGAGTACCTTCCATGAGCCAGGACACACGTGGATCCTCAAAACCAGAAAACAAAAATCTCAACCCCTGTCCAAAGGGATCTTGAAACAGAAAGGAACATAAGAGGAGGAATGGCACTCCACCCCATGAGACAGGTGATCATTTCACTGAACTAGACATCATCCTTCACCTGCAAAAGGCTCAGAAGCTTGATGCCATCACAGCTGACAGCTTTGGTGACAGCTTCACAGCAATGTGAAAAGGATTAGAAAGCTTAAACAGTGTTCATGTAAAGCCATTGGGTTCCCAGCAACAGATGAGGGAAGATCTGCAGATCAAGATCAGGAGAAGGCCTGACCACAAAGACCTCTGAGACCGAATTCAGCCAGCTTACATTTGAAGTAATACAGTTGGCTGCAAAGAGGGGAGGGAAGAAAAGATTGACACAGTTAGCTCACCTAGCTAGAAAAACAAAAACAAAAAAACAAAAAAAAAAAAAAACCACCACACAAATACTTTGCAGCAGTAAAATACTGACAGCATTGTCCCAGTGACAGGAGACCTGCCTTGAGGCATCAAATACAAATAGGCATTTTAAAGCATATTGCTGAAGCTTTCTTTGAACAGTTTGTGTCAAAAAACAATGTTTATTAACTGAGCAGCCAATCACCAAATCTCTCAGTTTCCCCATATTTTTGTAATTGCTTCAAAACATCTAAAGCAATTGCTTCAGTTAGATGCCTGACACATTTTCATTGCTCCATATCATCTTACATCCCTAGTTAGGTGTGCAGCGATGATGCTACTTCCTAAAATAGCAGACATCATTAGAGTTCAAGTGCAACACCCCAACCATCAGAAAGCCAAAGGCATAAGTTCAGCAGTGGCAAAGCTGACTGCAGGCTCTGAATCATACACATTCAAAATACCACCAACCTGACTAGGAGGCCTACCTCCTTCCAAGATGTAAAGTGGAGCAAGGAGGGCAGGAAAGAGCCTTATATCTCAGCCACACCATCTGACATCCTCACGCAATATTTTTTATGATTGTGAAGAGGCAAAAGCATGAGCAGATATTCCACCCTCTTCGTAGCGTGGTGACAGGACATTTCTGACCTTCTGCTGAAGCTCCAAACAAGTCTTGATACTCTTCAGGCACAGCAAAGCACCATCAGATATTTGTAGGGAAGTCAGTCAATTCAATTGATGGTTATCTCTTCTTTTTCACCACATTTCAGCTAAATCGGGTTTAGAGGGTTGGGGTTTTCTTGGGGTTTTTTTGGGGGGGGT